>NC_046190.1:18213257-18516287 GCF_011004875.1 Balearica regulorum gibbericeps
GCCTAACACCTTGAAGAAACTGTTAAAACACTGTTTATCTTTATGCAAAGAGAATCCCTGAAATTGTGCCAAGTTCAGTGTTTATAGACCCTTCCCATGTCCACAGGGCTAGAAAGTCTGCCCAAGGGCATAGGAAGGGTATAGTCTAGTTTGGAATGGCTTAATATGATGAAGGATGTAATGTAATCACTGGATACTAGAAACTAATATAGCATTTTGGATTAAAGATCGAACTTACAGGGTTTTTTCCTCTAGTGTAATATATGCAAAGGCATGACAAGCTGTTTTGGTTTTGGGTTTTTTTTTTACTTTGTTCCTCTAACCTTGTACTTTAAGCCATTTTGCTTTGTGAATATTGCATAAGTAACCATCCATATTTTAGAAGCATATTCTGTTCATTAGTCTCTTTTCTTCCAGTAAAGTACTCAAAAGCCAACACTTTAATTGTGACGTCATTTAAAATGCATTGATAGTGTAACATGAAATGACTCTAGAGTTAAAATTTAATGGATAAACCACTGAGACTATTAAAACCGTTCTATATAATAAGTAAAAAAGGAGAGTAAAAATTGTCTGGGGTATTGTCATACACAAAATACGCAAAACATCTCATCTGCTTTCTGGCATTAACTCAGATGAGACCTAGCTACCATGTAAAAAACAGATTAAACTAACATCCATCAAGATGAAAGATAATTATTGCTTGTGTCAGACAACACCTGTTTTTGCAGCATTCCTCAACTGAGTTAAACTAGAGACATGCTGAAGCTTTCCACTGAATTTTACATTTGACAGTTGCCTGAAGCAACTGTGTCTGTGAAACACCTTCACCTCTTCCTTTGTTTACTTTTTGGGTAGATTAAAAATGTTAAAATACTAAACAGAAAATTTTAAAATTAAGCAGAAAATCCAGCAGCAAAATATGTAAAGTCAATCATGGACTTTCACTGAAAAAAAAAGTTACAATAGTCAGTCTTTTGTGAAGTCTCCATACAGATCTGTTGAAAGCATTCATTTGAGAATGAATTCTGTGTACATTACTCAAGTGAGAAATCCCACTTACTTCACTGGACGTTCATAAGAGTGAAAATAGTAGTCCCTAAATAATGCCATAATGCACTCTTGCTATCTTTAAGCAACACTGCATAGGTTGCAAGGTAAGATATTCATCCTACTGCATAAAGTAATCTGTATCGGGCACAAACTTCACAACAAAGTCCTGCTTCAGTTGTGCCATGACATCTTAGAGCCCATGAATCAACATGCATTCCATTGCACGAAAAGCAATGATACATAGGGATGCTATAACTTTCATAGGCCTGTTCACAGAAGGATTTGGGGTCTTTTCTGGTTTGTTTTACCTTTTTGTGAGATGTAGGATAAAGTTTGATTTGGCGACTGTAAGATCAGCAGAGGTCTCTTCAAACAGACCTCTTTTGAAATAGAACTTAGTTTTGCTCTATATAGAAAAAAATGTTGAAAACTTTATGTCATTATCAACTCTGCAAGGTACAGTCTAACATGATCAGGTTAAATATTAAAAGGTCCAATCCAGAGTTCACTTACATCAGAAAGGGTCTTTTAATCAATTGAAGTGGAGGTTGGATGATACCTGATAGAAAGGCCAGGTGGATGATTATGCTAAAAAGTAGCCGCCAAATGAATTTGACAGGAGATGTTGCTGTAGAAGAGGGAAGAAAATGCAAGGTTTGCACATTGAGCAGAGCAGGAAGAGAAGTGGGAAGGAGTGCAAAGTAATGGAGCACCAATCATCCCATTAAAAGCAAAACTGCTAGCACATGGTAAACTATGTGTTCAAAAGGTAAAGAAAACCCCTCTGCAAAAAATGTGCTTCCCGAGAGAGAAACACAGAGGTCCACAGAAGAGAATGAGCCGGGGTCACAGATGTGATGTTTATTGGGGCAATAGATCCAGAGGCAGCACAGCATGCCTCATTGCAAAAGGAGGCAGCAGTTAACAGTGATTGGTACTAGCTGGTTTTAATGACATGCTACTTCTAAAGACTGCACACAGATTTGAAAACAAACATGATCAGATGGAGAGATGTGAAACAGATAAAATGTATAAGCCAAAGGCCTTAAAGGAAAAGATACTGCCACAAACAAGTTAGGGGAGGCAGCTGCACTACTACAGATAGAATATGTAAGATCATCTTGTGGGAAATCTTTGCTAAATGATCAGGCAGAGGAACTACTCTTAAGAGTTTTATCTGAGAGCATGTGAGGGCAATATGGTCACAGCACGGGCAGTGCTGACACCGCCCACAAATAGAAGGTTTGAAGGGACTGCAATGTTACTTTTTCCACTGAAAACTCATTTGGAGGGTAGACCTGGGTCAGCAGAGTATGTCCTTAAGTGAGTAACCATACTCCTGAGAGAATTAAGAGAGCGGCAAACAGAACAAAATCAATAGAGGAGACCACAAATTGTCTAAAGTTAATGGGCATCTCACCAAAAACTTCGTGGCCTGTATAGATTCCTGCAGTATTAGGTACTGACAGAGAAGGACAGTTGGGGATAAAACAAGCACGAACATTTAATAAAAAGGATGCTCCGCAAGAATCATGGTCTTACAACAGATGACAGAATGACCAAGATATGTACATTTCATAATATTTTAGCAACATCACCACATGAATTTCCAGAAACTTCAGCAATGGATGGACAGAGACCCAAATGTAATCTGACAGTACAGTAACCAGAGGCAGGAGTTAAGAGTATGCAAACAGTGAGAGTGTGTCTGTGGAAAGTGTTTTGGAGACGATGCCTCAATAGAGGATGAGGTCAGTGGAGAAAGCTGTCAATTATTTGAGCTGGAAATCTACATTGCTGGGAGCTGTATTAACAATACAGCTGGTACTGATTACATAAAAGCAGCACAGGAAATACCAGAAACAGAAGATAAAATATGTCCTTTGGTTTAAATGTATGAAAAATACATCTTTGTAGTTATAGTGATAACTGTGAAAGGTCTTAGTGCATTTCTTTACATCTCTCTTAATTTACTGATCCTGTGCTTTTGAACAATGTGCTTAGAGCATGATTCAGTTACATTGAACCTAACTAAATAAAAGGCATAATTGGTGATTAAAGAAGTGCAATGAGATCAATGGGAGGAACCAAATAATTAGCTTCCTCAGAGTTTTATTTTTCAGACAAATCCGAGTACAGACCTAACATACATTCTTTCAAATCCTAGCCATAAAAAACATTGTTATGGTTATGAAACATAATAGTCTTTGCCCTGGAGTTTATAGCCTAGAACTATCTGAGTGTCAAATGTGTATTTCTACCTGTGTTAACACTTTAACCTCTAATACTGTCCAAATTGGTTCAAAACTGGCAGAGAAAAAAACAAATGCCCAGGGCAACATCCAATCTGAAGAACAAATCATTGCAATTAGCTGCAAAGAGGGGATGATCACAGCTGGAGTCTGGTTCAAAGAACTGGTCCACAGACCACGTGCGCCAGCTGAGTCCCGTGTAGTAAACCCTCACCCATTTGTCTGCACTATACCACATACTTGAGTTAGTATCACTGTTGACCGTGGTACTATATTTCTCTTACACATTCTTCCTGATCCACAACCTCCAGATACCTACACAGCTAAAACCTTTTTATGACACTCTCACCCACTCATATTGCAGTTTCTACCACATCTTTTTGCTTGGTTTTCACAAATTCAGTTTTTCTCCGTTCATTTCTGTTCAGAAAAATGGCTAAAAAATTATTTTCCTAGACTGTTATTTCACTCACCTCTCTCTCACAATCATTCTCTCCATAGTCTAAGTCAGTGTGATTTGTCTTTTCTTTTAAGGAGTTTCATAGCTTATATGAGCTTCTCATTCAGCATCTAAAGGTCAACTCCTATGTTTAATCTGTTAATGATGCCAGTGTCTATTTTCCAGTTGTTACATTTTCAAAAGAGCACCAGAGTGCTTTCATCCATATATTTGGCAGAAGCTCCATTAAGAATTTCTAAAGAAGTGCAACCTATTTATCTTCATTGCCCTTAGATACAATGCCTACAAAAAAATTGCCAACAACAGGCTGCTGGGGTCCTGAGACGCTTGCTCCTCAAGCTGATGAGTATTGTTCTAGTGTTCTGTTGTAAAGCTCTGTTGCAATTTGTTCTCTTTTATTTGGTAGTAGAGCACTTTGGAGCAGGGACTTGGGGGCTTTTTCTGATTTGCATTTATGCAACATTGCTAGGACCTGCAGTGATGCCAACAGAAGAACAATTAATAAAACTGTGTACAAAATTATGTCTCCCAGAGGCCAGTGTTATTTGCTGCTACCCTGCAGCTTATGAAACAGCTACACACAAGAGCTCATAAATGGTAGACTTAACTTTTGTATGATCTAGTAGTTATCTTGAATTGCCTGGTAGACCCAACCTTCCTTCAGCACCGAGCAAGGAGATTCAGTGTGATTAAAGATGTCATATCTAAACCCAGACTTTTAAAAAGCTTGTGGCATTTGCTGCATAGTTCTAAACACCGTACTCGGCACATCCGTGTGTATTTGCTACATGGCTTCTGCTTACTCCAGAATTAATAAAACTGGCCCCAGCCAATTTCCATGGCACTGCTTGCTTCTGAACTTTCTCCCTCACAATCTCTTAAAAAATCCATCAACACAGCAGCCTAACTAGCCATTTTAGTAGCTGATTTGTTTGATGCTTCTGTAATAGGTTGCCAGTACAAGTCTTACAGCAAATTAGAAAGAAATGGGAGAGCAGGGGCACACAGGGGTCAGCTTCCTAAGTCTCACAGAGAATTCAGTGTTTCGGTTGGGGAATGGGCTTGATATACTGAACTTCCCAGAAGAAAGATAGGGGGATCTGAAGGATTAAACACATATTGGTCATCCACACCTGTCATTGTGAAGGAACAGCAGCCTCAGGGGGGCTGGCAACACAATATTTCCTATCCATTATTATTCCAGATGCCAGAGGTTACTTTCTCCCTGGACCACCACATGGGTGCAACATCCTTTTCCACCTTCAGTTTGGATGAATCCTAGCCCACAGCCTTTTCACAGAGGAGCAGGAAGCAGCAAAATCACTCCCACATATTGCAGGGGAGGGGGGAGAAACAAATTCTCCTTCTAATGTGTTGCAGAGGGCTTGACTGGAAAGCAACACCCAGCAAGGCTTACTTAGCACAGCGGCCGGTGGCTGCTTAGAAGCTGCAAGGGTAAATTTGTGATGGCAGGGTTGCAGGGTGCACATTGCATCTTGGGTCCAGGCTTGGTGGGGTTTCTGATTCTCGGCAAGCTTCACACAGCAGTGTTTGGGTGTTGTACAAAGTGTTACTGCTTTAGATCAGGTCCCTATCTGGAATTTCGGTAGGGTGTTGCCCTTCAAATGGTGAGCCAGGGACTCAGTGTCGGCTGCTTCACATATTTTATGACACTGTAGAGCACAGGTGGGTCCTGAAACGGAAGATAAGCAAATTTTAATAAATCCTCAGCCATCGCCGACGGGACTCCCTGGTTAAAAGGGAGGCCTGGATCCAAACTGTGACTGCCGCAGATCTTTCCCTGCGCCCTAGCCGCCTGCCTGAGGGAAAGCCGTTTCCCAGAAACCCCTCCGAGGCGGCGCGGGGAGCGCGGCCGTTGGGCTGGGGGCGCGCGGCAGGTGCGACTGGGCTGCACCCGTTAGCTCGCGGGCCTCGCTCGTGAGGCGCTGTGGCGTGTCCCGGGGCCCCGGCCTCCGGCTGGCACTGCGGCGGACCTCTTCTTCTCCTCTTCTTCTCCTCTTCTTCTCCTCTTCTCTCCCCGCTGACGGGCTCGTTCCCGTGCAGCCTTCCCGTCAGCGCGGCGGCTTCTCCCCGCTGGGGGCCGGCCGCCTCAGCTGCAGGCGCAGCCAGTGCCCGACTCCGCGACGGGCCTGAGATGGCTGCCCCCCCTTGCAAAAGCCTCGCGGGTTTAGTGCCTTTTGCAAGTGATATAAGAAGATACTGGGAGTGTTAATTGCAGGTACAAGGCATCCTTTTGTCTAGCTGTTTGAAATTAACTGTGTCTGCAGTTGGCTTTGGGTGCCAGCTGAAGTTTTTCCTTATCGTTATTTGCATCTGTATAACCTGTTAATTGCGTGATGAGGAGTGCAGTGAGAGTCCCAGGGAGCGGCCCCAGAGGGTAAAGCTTGCTTAATTTACTGTGAAGAAGCCTCTGGTAGGTCACAGATGCTGATGTCAGGGTTGCGCACATATGAGTAGCAAAGATCGCCTCAGAAACTGCAGCGCGAACCGGCCGTGGATCGAGTGGCTCGAACGCCTCCCGGTGAATGAACGCCTGCTTAAGGGTGCGCCTCCCCGCCGCTCCCGGCTGCTTCCTGCCTGGCCCCCGCCGCTGGGGCAGCCTGCAGCGGAGGGCTGTGCCGGGGAGAGCCAGCCCCTGGGGCTGCGGGCTCTTCCTGAGGTGTTTGGGGTTTCTTTGGTGGTTTGTTTTTGTGGTGTTTTTTTTTTTTTTTTTAAATGCAGCAAGATAGATATTTCCTTTTCTCATTCCTGCAGAATGCTATCATCTTGGGTGAATAGGAAAAAAAGGGCAGATATCTTGGAAGCAAACCTTGCCAGCAAACGAAGTGGAAGGGTTAGAAATAGAGCTATGTAAGTAGGCTGTGGTGTTGAATGGTAAATTTGGAACATTTGGTTGGAAAAGAAAGTGTCTTTAAATTGCTTTAGGAATTTTCTAACTCTTGAATCTGTTTGCCTGTCATAGTTCAGCTGAATAAAAACACATATAACTATTCATAAGCTGCATCAGAGAGGTGACATTAATTGTAATATTGTTGGTGACTTTTTGCAGCTGCTCTCTGTAAGTAATCTCTGGGTTGCTTTCTTTCACTCTTTTGGATGGAAGGAAGTAGTGACCGATTCCAGTCTTACAGGCTGGTGAAATACAGGTTCTTGTGCGGTATGATTATTTTCACAGGGAATTTACAGGGGACTGAACAGTTGTAGGTTTTTATCACTCATCCGTTGATATTGTAAGGCTCATTTGAACCCTATGTAGTATGCAGTCAGCACTTCTAATGTGGTCAGAAATCTTTTTCATTCATACATGCTAGTGAGTTATGAAGCTGATTGTGAACTTGAAGTACAGGACATCTTGCAGGGTCTTAACAGTCATTTTAAAAGCCTTGAAATATTTTCCAAGTTTTGCTGGTTGATGGGTCTAAAATTGATAAAGCATGACTTGAGACTGCTGTAGGATTTTTAGTAATGTTCAGAAGGGATCATAGCAGTCATGTGCAAGCAGGCCAAGATTTAGGGTCTGTGAGGAGCATCAGCGAAGAATCTTAAATGCACTGTGTTTTCCCATTTTTTTTTTTTAAGGAGTCTTTCTGGTATATGCCAGGAATGCAGGTGACAAACTTTTTCCCTTTGGAAAAAAAGGTTTCAACTTCTACATATTGAAGAGAATCCAGCCTGAACATAAAAATGAAATAGCAGTGCAGAGAGCCAAGTGAATTCATGTGTGCAGAGTGTGGTGTGTGTTGTTTTTTTTTTTTTTTTTTTTAAAAAAAACCCTAACTTTATCTGTGAACTCCCAGCCCTGGAGCCTATTTGAAATAAGATAGGAAGCTTCAGTCTTGTCACAAACGCAGCTACAACTTGTCCTGGGGAAGCCTTCGTAATGGGGTCAGGTAAAGTTCAATGAACTACCAAACCAGCACTATTTCAGAAAGCTAAGGTGCTCTTTCCACTGATCTCTCCACTCTCTCTGCCTGTTATTAAACTGGTAGTTTTTACAACATCAATAAAGAACTTTCCTACCCAATTGCCCCAGACAAAGGCCTGAAAGCTAGGTTTAAACTATGAAAACTTTGTGTTAGGTTCATTTAGATTGTTTTGCTGTGTCAAATACTCACTTGAGTTCAAAAGTTCAGATGAACCATGAACTTTGTCATTTCACAGCAGGCAGTTCTACAAATATAATCCAAAAGTGAAAAAACATGCAATATTTAAGGTGCGTTTGTTGTTCTGTGTGGAATATACTTGGAGTTCTGCATTTGCAAAGTTCTGCTTGACTTAAAGAAACTTTTAATTATTTAAAAGATGTAAAAAACCCTAAACACAATTAAGCCAAATAATTCCTTGATCCCTGACCTTTTAGGCTTTCAAACCAACACATATTCAGTGACTAATCATTACTGCACAAACTAAACCCAGCTAATCTTCTTAATAAATTGTGAAGTCTTGTATGTCTCATGGTTTCAGTGATGGCTTTTCTCCCTGTCTGGAACATTGCAGAATATCAAAACAAATGGGTCATGGCTTTATGTATTTGTTTAAAGTTTGAGTCTATGTCATCTCATGATATACCCTTGAGTTGAGCAGGTTTTATAAGCGTATGTGAAGTATAAGACTGTTAGGAATGAAAAATCAGTCAATGCGATTTTAACCTACTTATTAGATAATAAAAACGTGTGGGTGAAAACAGTTTGCATAAACTATTTTTTAAATGTGGAAACTTACCAGAAACTGAAAAGCCTGTAATAAATTCAGCTTCTTTTCCTTGAAAAGGAATTCCTTATGTCTGCTCTCTCCTTCCTTGTAGTGGGCGTGGAGACTATCTATCAGGAAGAAGCAACATTTCTTTTTCAGACTTAAATTTGGAACCACAAACAACAATTGATTTAAGGCTGTTGTCCCTGACTGTTCATAAATTGTAATTCAGGGCTCCCCAGCATTGCTACATCTGTCTTAAAAAAAATAAAAAACCCCGAACAAACCCAACATGACATTATCTGAAATTTTTTTTTAGTATCACACATTTTTTTATTTTTATGTCAGAAAAAGGTTGGATTCTTGAACTTTTCTTTATGCTGTGTAAGAACTGGGACTTTGTTTTGGGGGCTTATGTAATTACAACACTCTTGGAACTTTTCATTTAAGGAAAACATAAAATAATTGTAGATTTTTGTTACAATTACTATATTTGGTCTCTATATGAGACACCTGTTCTTTGCAGAAGGAGTCACGTAGTTTGAAATATTTCATTGCTATTCTTGCGTTACTCAGCAAAGAACAGATGAAAACATAGGGAAGAAATTAGCAATCGTGTTCTTTGTGAACAACAAAGAGAGGACAATGAGGAAACATAAACTTTGGTGGACATCTGCAACAGTTCAAAATCTGTGCTGCTAAGCCCATGGTTGTAGTTGGGATTGTGATGGAGTTTGTGATGTGAGTTGTGATTGTTATTAGGATCACTACCTAATCTCCCTCTTTCTGCAGGCTTGCATATGCTAACACATATGGTAAGAAAGACTGCATTGCATGTCTTGTCTGGTAGTTGCAAATGTTCATTATCTTGGGCAGTTTTGCTGCAGTATCTTAACCAAGTGCACCTATTTGAGGTGTTGGTTATACTGAACTCATAGGGCTAGCTCTGCTGCAGCAAGCACAAGCTTTCTTTCTGCTTTCAGGCTTTTGTGGGAAGAAGCCAAGGAAGCAAAAGTAGAATTTCCAGAATACAAGCGGTGCATTGCAGTGGCAATAGCTTCCTACTAGTGCTGGCAGGAGGCATTATGTACCTCATCAGTGATCTGCAGCACGAGCTACAGACCTTCTCTGAAGGTTTGGTTATAACCTAATTTATGCATATGCATGTAAGTTTTTCCTTAGTCCCTTTATGCTGGGTAAAAATCACAGAGCAGTGCAACAGGCTTTCAGAATTCTAGGTCTAGGTGAGGAAGGCTGCCTTCTAAGACCTCTCCTGCCCTCTCTTCCAGCACTTCTGGAGATGGGTTGGTGGTAGGAGGGTCACTGGAGATGAAAACCATAGGCTGCATCATCACTTAGACTCTGGGCAGCCTTCTGTAATGTTGTCAGCAAGTGACCTTAGACACTGTGATACAGCCTAGCATCAGAGAAAGCACAGAGATGGCTTTAAGCCAATTGAGCATTCTGTCCCTTCTCTGAGAGCTCTCTGTGAATCTGTATAGAGGTGCCACATATGTACAATCTTCTTAAACTGCTTTATGACCTGTGAGCTGCAGAGAATTTCAGGGGTGGTGGTGGGTGGTTGTTTGTTTGTTTTTGCAAGGTACAGTTTAGACCAGAGTCCTGTGTAAATTTCTAAGTGAAAACAGCTAACTAAAGCTGAGGTGGCCCTTCATTGCTTCCAGTTGTTGAGACTGGTATAGCAGATGAAGAGCTAGGAAGGATAGGTTATTTTTTTCTTATTCTGAACACGGCCAGTGATTTTAAACATAATTTTCTTCTTCCATTTGGGAACATGAGTTTTGCTGAAGAATATTCTACTGAAACCAGGCTGCAGCACTAATAATGTTCATGCAATACAGTACTTTTAATTTTCTTGTCTGTTTTAATCAACTTTAGTGAGACAATGGAAGAGCAGTATTGCTCTTCTTACAGATATCTCTTGCATAAATAGATGTTCAGTTCATTGTGGCAGGTCCTAACAGGCAAAAACTTTTAAACAGGTCTTCTGTTTTTATCGTTGGTTCTCCTAAACATATAGTAATTGCTATACAGTGCATTTAGTGTATTTTAGAGTTATTATGAGAAAATCAAAATATTAATAAAAATACAGGTGCAGCTCACTTTTTTGTTATACGTTTCTTCCTATGTCATCTCAGTTCTGTGTAGATACAAATAGCAAAAAATGATAGGCACTGAGATTGGTTACTGGAGCTGTGTAAAAATGGCCAAACTTGTCTAGTACCAATTCATAAATGAGACTGTATTCATCTCTCATATTGTTTTGACTTAAATAGAATTCTGATTGTGATAAATACAATCCATTTTTCCATTCAGGCTGCTGTTAATTGGAGTGATCAGATTATCTGGTGAATGGAAATAACTCTAGGATGGGAGAAAGACAGGCATAGGTATTGTATTGTTTGTGAAAACTTGAATTATTGGGCTTTTCTAATTATTTATTATAACTTGTTGTTTGTTATAACATTATTTATCAAATATGACAAATTTGCTACATTTGTTATTTATTGTAATTGTATAAACAATTTTATTTATGTTACTTACCTTGATGTACTGACAGTGTGTCACCATAGAAAGCAAACACGTTGCCTGCTTCAAGAATGCTGAAGTTCTGATTTTTGTTGATTTAAGCACCAAAAATGGTGTCAGTTTTTCCTAGACTTCTTGAGACTTCAAATGTTGACTGGAAAACCTGAAACAAAAAGTTGATTTCAGGTATTAACCTCTTACTGGTCCATTTGCACGTATTTGAGGAAGAGACTTTTCAGTGGTATTTTGGCCTTTTGGCTCTGCTTGCAAGGTAAGTAACGTTGAAAAATCATTAAGGGGATTTCAGAAACATTCTGTTTAGACTTGACATAAAAACATCTAAAATATTTTTGGATGACAATGGTGGCAAATTTGTACATTTTTTTCCAGAGTGGTTGAACCATTACTAATTCAGTGTTTCCTCATCTTATCCATACAGTGCAGTAGAGGATTTGAACTTCTTTTTCAAATAGTATCCTTTAAGAGTAAATATTATACTCTTACATTTTTACTTCATAAATGTGTCATTACTTTGGTTAATTACTAGATTCACTAGTCTTCTGGGGGCTGACATGGATTTTTAAACTGAAGTCACTTAAAATAAGGGCTGAACAACAGAAAAGCTGAGACTGGCACTGAGACCACAGAGAAAGGGCTTGTGCACTGGTGTTTACTGTGTTAACAGAAAGCACCCCAAAAAGTGTAAAAGCCTGTTCTCTGACTGCTCAGAAGTCTGAAAATAATTTAGTAGTATTGGTGCGTCCCCAGAAGGGAGCAGGGAAGAGGTAAATTATAGTCCCAACTCTGAGTCAATGTGGTCAAGCCTTGTACTAGTTTGGGTAAAAAGACGGTAGCTGCAATAGTTTCAGTTTTACCATTGGTCCACAGGAGCAGTGAGATGTTTCTTCTAGTGACTCGCCTAAGTGTTTATGACTTTAACTGCCTTAACAGGAGTGTTTAAATACATAGCAGCTTACTTGTGAAACAGGCAATGAAAACAATAGAAAGAGAATAAATGAGAACGTTCAGTGGTAATAATTCCAACAAGAAGTTTGTCTTGGTTTTGATCTGCATTGGGATTCTCAAGTGTTTTCTTTGACATCCTGCTAAGGATACTGTCGAGAGCGCTTTGCTTTGAGCTTACAGAACAATTCCCGTTTTTCCATCAAAGGAGAATCACTGACAGCAGGCTAACCATAACTTAACATCACTCCATGTTTCATATCCTCCTCCTCAGATCAGGTACCTGGCCACGTTGTGGTTAGCAGGTCTAATTCTTTGTCTTGTTTGCTGGCTGCAAGACTGTAGATAACCTAGGCCTTCAGCTCTGCCTCCTTAAGCCTTCAGCCAGTTGCTCAGCTGCTGCCCTCTCTTTCCATATTCTTTAAATTGCTTTTACTATAACTGTTAAAAGCGTTCTTTTAACCTCAGTTTTCTCCTGGCTAGATGAAAGTGAAGAACTGTCAGTACCGGCTTCACAGCCCATAAAAGACTTTCTGCTATTGATAGTTTTCACCACAGTATTTTGGAAGTTGTACTATTGTAGGAAGCTGCCAGGGTGCATTTCTGTACCCTGTGGAGCTGCCTGAGGCCACACAGTAAAGTGGCATTCCTCCCTGGTTTGTATGTCTCCACCTTGGTATGCCGTAACTGCTGCTGGCTTGTCCTGTGCCCCAGGAGGTTATTCCACCCCAGCAAAAACTCCAGAAGATTAACTAATTCAAGGTAATGACAATGCTGGTGTGTTGTTTTCAGGGCATCCACTGCTGCAGGTTTCTGATATGGCTAGTTCTTTAAACTCCAGCTTTGCATGTGTTTGGTCTTTAAAGTTTTGTACAGGCTTTACCAGTCTCCACAGGAGCTGCTTCTTCGGTCAGTTATATTAGTGGACTTCCTGATAGCATGTTTCCAACTTGAACTGGATAGTGCTGTTTGTACAATGCTTTTGTAATTTCTTTTGGCTCTGTAAAGTCAGTCCAAGGAAATAATTTTCTTTCTTTAAATAGTTTAGTGTGCAATCTGCCTCTCAGACTCGAGCTCTTTCACTTGGTTCACAATTCCCTACTGTCACTGACTGACTGTTCAGCCTACGTTTTACTTCAAGGACATCTGACCTTTTGGTACTTTTTGTTTTCTCTAAAATCATGAGGTCTCAGTTGGTGAATCTGAAAGTTTGTGGACATGCTGGAGATCAGTATCTATTATAGAATCATAGAATGGTTTGGGCTGGAAGGGACCTTAAAGATCATCTAGTTCCACCCCCCTCTGCTGCAGGCAGGGACACCCTCCACTAGACCACGTTGCCCAAAGCCTCATCCAACCTGCTGTTAAACACTTCCAGGAATGGGGCATCCACAACCTCTCTGGGCAACCTGTTCCAGTGCCTCACCACTCTAACAGTAAAGAATTTCTTTCTAACATCTGATCTAAATCGACCCTCCTTCAGCTTAAACCCATTACCCCTTGTCCTGTCATTACACTCCCTGATAAACAGTCCCTCACCATCTTTCCTGTAGGCCCCTTCAGGTAGTGGAAGGCTGCAATTAGATCTCCCCGGAGCCTTTTTTTCTCCAGGCTGAACAACCCCAACTCTCTCAGCCTGTCCTCATAGGAGAGGTGCTCCATCCCTCCAGTCAGCTTCGTGGCCCTCCTCTGGACTTGCTCCAACAGCTCAATGTCTCTCTTGTACTAGGGCCCCCAGAGCTGGATGCAGTACTGCGGGTGGGGTCTCACAAGAACAGAGTAGAGGGGCAGGATCACCTCCCTTGACCTGCTGGTCACACCTCTTTTGATGCAGCCCAAACAAACCGTGTTACCCATCACGGTTGGCTTTCTGGGCTGCAAGCGCACACTGCCAGCTCATGTTGAGCTTGTCATCAATCAATACCCCTAAGTCCTTCTCCTCAGGGCTGCTTTCAATCCATTCCTCACCCAGCCTATAATCCTGCTTGGGATTGTGCCGACCCACGTGCAGGACCTTGCACTTGGCCTTGTTGAACTTCATGCTGTTTGCATGGGCCCATCTCTCCAGCCTGTCAAAGTTCCTCTGGGTGGCATCCCTTCCCTCCAGCATGTCAACCACACCACATAGCTTGGTGTTGTCAGCAAACTTGCTGAGGGTGCACTCAATCCCGCTGTCCAAATCGCCGACAAAGGTGTTAAACAGTGCCGGTCCCAGTGCCAACCCCTGAGGGATGCCACTCGTCACCATTCTCCACTTGGATATTGAGCCGTTAACCACAACTCTTTGAGTGCGACCATCCAGCCAATTCCTTATCCACTGAGTGGTCCATCCATCGAATCCGTGTCTCTCCAATTTAGAGACAAGGATGTCATGTGGGACAGCGTCAAATGCCTTGCACAAGTCCAGGTAGATGATGTCAGTTGCCCTTCCCTTATGCACCAACGCTGTCACCCCATCATAGAAGGTCACCAAATTTGCCAGGCATGATTTGCCCTTAGTGAAGCCATGTTGGCTGTCACCAATCACCTCCTTGTTTTCCATGTGCCTGAGCATAGTTTCCAGGAGGGTCTGCTCCATAAATTATTCCAAGTTCAAACTATTCCAAGTTCAAATGATGTACTTGTTTATTTTGCAGTTTGGATTCTGTGTGCTTCTAGAAGGTACTAATTTTTTAAAACTCATTTTACTAGCAGTCTCATCTATTCACCTTCATATGAGTGTCATGTAAATACCAATGAGGAATGAGACTGCTATTTCAGCTGTTCTGTTAGTATAGGAAATACGCTTTTTTCAAAAACACTGTATTTTAATGAAATGGCTTTCTGTCACAAAATCATGCAGAAAGCACAGCTCAGGAGAGGCGGAACAGATTACCTTTACTTTGGGAACTGGTTAGCATCTCATGCAGATGTGCTTGGAGCAATCTTGCTTGAATGCTGGTAGGCTGGTGGGTCCAGGATAGGTGAGAAGTACCTGGGCTCAAGACTCATCTTCTATATGGAAAGAAAGCATAGAGCTTTCTATGTCAGGCTTCCATAATGATGTCTTTATGGCAGCAGAGTAGCAGAAAGAGATCTGTGATCTTTTTTTGATGAACAGCATTTGGATCTGCTAGAAAACATGCAAATGTAAGACCTGGCTGTACTGTTTCCTAGGGAATATCTCATTTCCTTGTACTGGTACTTCTGTGATGTGAGGGTTTTAGCAGAATCATGGAAGATCACGATTCTTCAGATGGTCCAATATTTAGAGCAATGCAGTATTATTAAAGTTTGGATTTGAAATTTAGTGAAAAGACTGGATTCCTGGGCAGGATGGAAACTCAGGGAAACAGGGATGACTGCTTAGAGAAGTACGAGAGAGGAGAAGGAAGAGGTAAAATCAAGAGTTGGTGAGAAATTGGCCTGAGAGGATGAATTCGTCATATCTGTCAGTGGCACTTTCAAGTAGCGGTCCACATTTTAGATGTTCTTGCATCTGTGATCTCTGCTCTGAAAAATCCCCAGTTGCATTCTTTCATCTTACAGCTGGAATATTGAATAAGTGACCTTTTCTGACTCAGACACATTGTTGTCTCTGACCTCCTCAAATCATGGTTTCACCTTTGTTGCTGCCAGATGCCTGACTACCTTCCGTCTCCCACTTCTCTGCACCTCAAAAACTGTCCTTCATTTCTAGCTGAATCTTTCCTGTTGGTCTGTCACAGAGCTGCTTTTCTCAGCACTTGCTTCTCAGATCATTATAATTGACAGGCATTTACATTTTATTGCACTGTAGGAAAGCAGCTTCCATATGGAAAACACATTTTATTTGATGTTTGTTTTATCCAGGAGCTGATCTTAGTCATAATAACTGTTTCTCATTCAGGGTTGCTGCTTTTCTTCCTGTATTTTCCAGCTGGACTGTTTGAGGCATAGGAGGTCAAGTGACTTGTCCCAGACTATGAGTCAGTGCTGTGAATTTGGACTAGGACCCAGTATCCTAAAGGTTCCCAGTCTTCTCCTCTGACCATCACTAGACCATGCAGCATCTCTGAAAGGCTTGGCTCTATGGAAAAATACAAATTAAGAACACTGAGTTTGAATCTTTAATTCCCAGAATGTAGTTATTGAGCCTTGTTCAGATTACAATGAAAACATGTTTTTTTAAGTAAATAAACCATGTAGCAGCTTTTTGGGTTTTGGCTTTGTCTCGTTCTCTGCCCAGCTAAGTAGTGGCAAAATGTTTTTTATCAGCAGCTAATACAGGAAGCAAAACACGATGGGGAAGAAATCCAGAAATGTTTGGCCTAACTGTGGCCATGATTTAACACATATTTTGGACAGACTGACTCCTTTTGTAGCTGCATGCAGTTGGTGCATTGGTTGGGTGCCTCTTCCATTTAATTTGAATGTACTGCTGTTTATAATTTGAGGTTCAAACCCTCCTCTTTATTGGTGATAAAGAGTTTTCTCAAGGGTGCCTTCTGGGATGCTTAGGCTTCAGAGAGCTTAGTTAAGACATTTTGTTTTCAGAGCAGCTCCACAGGGTGATGGGGGCACTCCCCCATTTTATAAAGTATGATAAAAGTGCAGGGAAGTTGGTGCAAGAGTTTCTGCTAAGTTTGGGACTCCAGTCTGAGGTGTTTAGACCTGATTTATCAGGGAAAAGAAATTGTGTTGCTTATGCTCTAAAGGATTTGGGCTATTATTTGCTGCTGTTTTTTAAAGAAAACTGAATACAAAAATTACTTGTTTATGAATAACATCAGTTTATTTCCACAAGATGCAGTTTCATAGAGTTGATCCTACAGAGACTTCTGTCACAGGTTTTGGACTGACAACACTTGTAGCTTGTTGTTTAATCAGTGCAGAAGTAAATAGTCTGCAGACATGAACTCTTTTGCTGAGGTCTGATCGAACCTTTTTCTGTTTTCTTTTCCCATCCACTGGCTTCTCATCCTAGTCTCCAAGCTGATTTTGTACAAGTGCGAAATAATGGTCTCCCCAGCCAAGTCTTAAGTTCTTGTTCATAAACATTATAGTGCTAGGCATTATCACCTGAATGTATTGATGGGGCAAAGTTATTCTCATTTCAGGGAGCAGTGGTACAATTGCACTGAAGCTCTCCTGAAGAGTGTCCCAAGGCAGATAAGTTGAATGGGAATGTTCAGATTAATAGGTTGGAGAGTCACAAAATTACAGGCAGTTGAAAAGAGACTTTCATAATGCAAACTATTGGATAACCTTAGCTTTTGCTGACTCAGCTGTGATCAGAATGAAGCTGGCAATGGCATGTTGGTTTGGCAAGAGCCACTGTTATATTACCAATAAGACCATCAGGCTAAGTTCTGAAGAAAACAAAACTTGACTCATAGACTGCACCAATTTTTGCTGGGTACCTGTGCTCTGACTTTGTATTTCCTATTTTCTTTTCAATAACATACAGGCCCCTGGCTGATGCCGCCTTCTTCATATGTGATTAGGGCTAAATTAACTTTTAATCCTAGATACTGATAAATCTCTCATCAGCGCTTTGATCTGCATAACTGTATTACTGTAAACCAATTATAACAGCACTCCTGATGATACATTATGTAGTCCTTCGCTGGATATTTCAAATACAGAAGTTCATCTAGTTTTGAAAGTACCTAAGTGTGATTATGTCACGCTGCTTTTGGTCAGCTGAGCAGATTACTGGAGATGACTGGTTCCTATGTCAAATTTTTTTGATGATCTTCAGAATTTATAACGCACTATGATGTTCATTTCCCTTTAGGTTCTTTCTCCTAGGTAAACATAGCTGTAGCAGATCTGAGACCCTTCCACCAGACATGCAAATTAACCTGCTTGCTAGGTTTTAAATTAAATTGGAATTTATAATGTGAATAGCTTTGTAAGCCTCTATACAGGGGGGAATGGCGTGCCCACTGGTGCTTCCCTAAAAATACTGAGTAAAGAGATTTAGGTCCAGTGTAATTTAAGGTTGCAGTGAAAAAATGGGCACAGATGAAATGGCATCCACATGCCATAAGATTCCAAGGGAAATATTTCAAGGTCAGCAATTCTTATAAGATGTCTCCTCTTTGAAATTCAATCCTCATGGAAATTTGTATTTTCATGAAAATTTCAACCAACTCCTAACAGACTAGAGCAAATCTGTCTGGTTTTGATTTTAACTAGAGTCAAGGCTGTTGGTTCAGTATTGGACAACTTCAAGGAGACTGACTCACATAGCTGAAGTTAATTTTTTGCTGAACTGTCAGGTGAATCAGGGCATTACAGTTGAGGTTCTGATTAAAGGTCCTCTCTAACAGACTTCACATAATCATGTGCACACATAACTTTTTAAACTGATTTTTTTAATCAGTTTGAACTGACATACACAGAGTGAGGAAGTGTCGCGTGCTGTGGAGGTTGCAGAGGGGGGGAGGGAGAGGGTGTTGGTTCAGTTTGTTTTTGTTTTGTTTAAGCTTGCATTTGAACTCTGGAGGTAGGATTTTCCAAAGGATATCTGTCTTGTGTATTTTTGAGACATAGACACTTGTGAAATGGAGAACATCTGGTTCAACATTGTTAATCTCCATTTGGAGAATGCCAGTTAGTTATTACTTAGACTTTATGGTGAAAAGAAAATATTTCGTTTTCCAACATTGTCTGTTGTTTTTCTGCTTTTGAAACTTTTCTGAGATAGTGGAACAGGAACAGTATGCATTTTGTAAATATAATGAATGAGTTATGTAAGCAATGGATTTTTTTTTTTTTTTGGTAGCTCTGTAACTGTGAAATGGTTAGTTTTAGTGCTAGCTCAGTCTGGAAAGATGAGCTACTCTAAATAGCAAATTACGGTTCTGCTTACTTTATTGTGGAGCTACAGTATGCAAACTTCCAGTGTAAACTGTTGCATTCAAATGAGAGAAAATGAGGGCTAGGGAGGCTTGCCTGATTTTTCACCTGCTGCAGTGAACTTCTGACTTCACAGAATTTGTATAAAACCTAGAAAATCATTGAAGTTTAACAGCTACCGGTCTTTCATCAAATCATTTGTAACAACCAGTGCTTGGAATACCAGTTGCTCCCTTGGGTTTGTTATGTGCAACACAAGAATGTAATTTTACTTTTACTCTTTCCCATTTTGCTTCCACTCCTATTTAATAAAAATTACCAAACACTTTGTAAGGCCTACTTTGCAATGTTTGTTGCCAGCCTCCCATAACGGTAGCCAGTAAGGAGAATGGAAATGTTTACTTTTTTCTTTCTTTGCATTTTTTTTCCTGCTTGGAACAGCCCTTAATGTTGTCCCAGAAGTGGGATCATATACCCGGTGTGCAGTACAGCAATATACACACAGAGCAGAGGTATTTTATTTATTTCATGTCTGTGCAGAGATGGGTGTTAGGTGGTATCAATGATATAGCCAATAGCACTTGACATTGACATTTCTTCTTTCTTCCACAGTACGCTACAAACTGGGCAAATGATCATTTTGCTCATGACACAGAAATTAAGGTAATGTGAAGTACGTTTCAGCAAAATCCCCATTAAATGCTGCTCTTACCTTTTGAATTTCCACTGTCCCATCTTTTTCTTCCAGAAACTCTGCTCTTGGGGTTCATTGCTGAACATAGGAACAGGTAGTTTGCATCAAAGGCTCTGCCTCATTTATTGCAAGAGAGTAGTAGTGTGAAAAAGAAAGGAAAAGCCCTAACCCTCACTTTTTTTATTAGGAGATTTATTTTTTACTGCAGTTATCACTGAGCTTTTTTCTGTAAGGAAAATCCTTTGGAGGATTTAAGTAAAAGCAAACAGCTTCCACAAATTTTGCTACTTACAATAACTGGAAAGTTAAATTCAGCAAGTTCTGGTGGTGTTTTGCTTGGGGGAGGGGGAAGGTACCTATATGTATAAGATCCCCTCTGAAGTGGGGGAAAAATCTGAGGGAAATCTGTTTTATCTTTATTGAATTTTCTTTTTAATCAGTTATGACATGGTGCACCAAGAATGGCTTTTTCCCTCTTCCCACCCCTCCCCAATGAATTCTTCAACAAGTAGCAAATTATTTAAGATAAATGCCTACTGCTGTAGACAGCTGCCAGAATAGAAGTGAAAATAAACTGGTGAAAGGAAACTGCCCAGTTCATGGAAAGGGCAGCAACGATATAGTGCAGCAAGTCCATGACACTTCTGGATACACATGCTGAAAGACTTACCCTGGCTGGCCTGCTACAAATCTCCCAGTAATTCATTAAGGGGAAACGCTCCTTGCAACATTTCACTCCTATTTTAACACCCTTTGTCTTTACCTTCCATACTCAGTGGGTTCATTCCTATGTCAAGTGAGCTTCAGTGAAACCAGTTTTTCATTCCTGATAGAGCATACTGTTTTGCTTGAGTAGAAAGATTAGATGGATGCTTTTACTGTAAGTATTTTAACAGTCTGTGGTATTTTTTCAAGGTTTGGGGTCAAAAGAAGGATATGATCATTGTGATCCAGTAAATAATGTAGAATAAAGTAGCGTGACTAGTGACTGAAAGAGGGATGAATGTTGTCATGTTTTGTTGTAACTTTGAGAAGGCGCCTTGAAGAAACAGTCATCCTCTAAATATAATGCAATCAGCCTTATATTAAGATGGAAATATAAAAGCATATCCTGGTTGTTCTGATCTGCTTTAAATATTTGAAATTACAGAATTAATTTATTTTCATTATCACAGGGGCCAATTTACTATAATTGTCTAGGGAGGAATCCCATTAACTTCAGTCTGAATTTTTCTGAATGCTGACCATGGGATTCGACCTGTTTAAACAAAGAAGCTTGCCATTTATTTCAGCTAGTATTTAGTTACATCAAGTGTCTCTATTCCTCCTTATGTAACCTGACAACCCTAAAGAAAGTTGTAGCTGAGTTCTGGTTTAGTAATTTTGTATTTCTAAAACAGATCAGAGTGACGGGACGATACCTGAATTTATACAATAGTTACTGAAATATATTGGCAGAAAGCTGGGTCTGGATAACCTGAGTGTGTCCACAGAAGTAAAACTGTCATCTTTTGCTTGTAGTTTACAGTTTTATGAGATTAGGCAGGTTGGCAGGGCAAAGCGTGGCAATTCCAGTACTTCTGGTATACGTTTTTTTTAAAAATATAAACTGTAATAGCTGCATACTGGCAGCTGCTCCTGTATCTAGAGCTGATTGATTTTCTAAACATCAGTGCAGATCCTTAAGCATAGCTTGTGGAGAATGGTTCTATCAAGAGAATGTTTCAGAACAGTTATATCAGGCATGTAATTCAAGAAGCAGTCTGTTTTACATTAGTGTGTCTCTAGCTACAGATTCCAGTTTTTTTAAAGTCTTGTTGTGATTTCTCAGTCTATAAAAGGGCTCATCATTGATGGCATTCTGTGGGGCCTCTGGATTTCATTCATAAACCTTTATAGTCTGATGGGATTTCCATGGTTGAGACACATTCCATTGTGCATATGCACACATATATACATATGTGCTCATGCTGCAGCCTTATCTGTGTAAAGGAAGCTCCTCTTTAGTGGAGATATATGAATGAAACATCATCTGACTGAAAAATGTTTATACTGGGTCAAGAGTGGGCTGCAGGTTCACGTTGGTCCAGTAAGAAAACTAACCTCTATAATACTTGGAGGTTTTATTGCCTGTGTCTTGTTTGCTTGCTTGCTTGTTTTTAAATTTGTTCTTAATAGTACTAATCAGTGTGACTGAAGGTACTAGAATCTAGGCTGCTCTAACTCTTGTTAACTCTCCTGGGGATTTCAACTTGGAAATTCAGTGAGCTGCTCTTTCCTTGGTTTAACACAAAGGGTAATTGGACTTGCTTCTTGTAATCAGGATGGAAACATCCAATGTTATGAAGCAAAGAAAGCAAACCCTGTGCAAAATATAGTTATCTTTTTACTCATTGCATTGTTTGAGACTTTAGCACCTATTTCTTTAAGTCTCCACCTTTGTACATGATTAAAACATTCTCATGTTTGTAATGTGGGTGTATGTTTGTTGTTCACTTCTTAAAAATCCTGGGGAATCTGTATTTGGCATGGTATAGAAGTGCCATGCTCGATGCTCTTTCGTATGCACATAACATTATTAAAGTTTCCTTTTCACCCTTACATTTTAGCATTACTGTTTTTCCTTCATGATTGTATTTGGTGTCTAAATATTGTTTGATGTGCTATGGTTTAAAAAACTATCCCTGCTCTGTCAGTTACGTGCACCTCCTGCTCGATATCTTATCATGTGCTTTGTGAGCAGAATACAGTGACGCTGTCTGAATTCCAGCATCAGAGTTCAGTCTGGTGTCCCTTTGCACTATTTTGGAACCTGAAATTTCACTTGTGTGTTTTATTCTAAGGAGTTGTAATAGCCTTCTGCCACTTTATATTACTAACCCATCAACAGTATTCCCCTTTTTTTGGTCAGCTTGCATTCTGTTTTCTTCAGGCTTACTTGGTTTGTCCTCTTGCATGATTTCTTATCCCTGATTGTAAATCGCACCCTCAAAATAACAGGTATCTACCTCAGCACTATCTTAGCAAAACCAGACCTTTAGATGAATGCTAAATCAAAGTACTGTTAATATGAAAAGCAAATGGTAATGAAAGTAGAAGAACTAAGACAGTAGTAAGCTTAGTAGCTAAAAGAGAAAAGAAGAATGAGTGATGAGTCTTAATACTGTTTTGGGTTAATGTGATGGATATGGATTTAGCTAATGACTTGCTATTACAAACATCTCAGTGAAGCAAAGTGATGCCACCTGGTAGAGCAGTAGATTCACTGGTTTTTGTAAGTCTAAAATTAGTTCTGTTAAGTATTGAACTGTGATTAGTAACTACTTGCAGAGGTGATTTTCTTTGTCAGATGAGCTGTATTAGCAGGAATCATTACAAGCACATGAAGATCTAACCTAGCTCAAAAATGCAGACTAATTCAAGGTGGAAATAAAACCAAGGCACTACACTGTGCTTTGGATCACAGGGAGATTTTTTTTTTTTGCCTGCTTGTAGTATGCTGTTTATAATTGACTTTGAGAAATAAACAGTCTTTTTATTAATTAAAATATTACATGGACTTAATAGGTAGATCTCATCTAAGATGTGTTTTCTGTATTTTTCCTTTTCAGAATATGTTTAGAAGTTCACTGCTATATGTGAACTGAATATCCTAGAGGGCACGGTTTTGCTGCCTAAAAGCAATGATCTCCTGAAGTACAGGTAGCATGTTATAAGGAAGCAGCAAAGCATAAAATGTGATTAATTTCTCTTCAGATTTCCTAGAGGATTGGGACCTGTGACACCCACTGGCTTCACCTTTATCTTGAATTTATTTCTTGATGGGAACACAGAGGTAGAAAGGTTTGTATTACTTCTGGAGATGTGATAGAGTGGTTTGTCAACTGAGTTGTGAGGGAGGCTTTCAAAGGCTTAAGAAATACGTGTGCCTAAATCTTATCAAGTCTCTCAAGGAGTCTGGCACCTAGTGTGCCTTTGCCAGAGGTGCAATTTTCTCTTATTTCATTTAGAAACCTTAAAAATGGAGGCTACGCTGTTTCACACTACAAAGTTGGCCTGTTCTGATAATAACTTCACTTAGTGCTTATTTCCCTCTTGTTTGGTTTATAATTGTTTATGAATGACTTCTTTAGGGGTTGTCCAGCTTTGTAGAGCTTGCGAGTGTAGGGTGTTTAATAACAGCCATTTCACTTATATGCTTACCTATAAGCTGGCATTTGTTTCTTGACCACATTATGCTGCTAGAGAAGGCAGACAGAGGTCTTCTAGGAAAAAAATTCAAGAGCTTTTTTAGTCAATTTTAGGGAGTTCTGCATAGTATGGGACAAACTTTTATGAGAGATATTTCAGAAAAACACCATTGCCTGTAGAATAGCCTATATACTGATCTGATGTGTATGCAATTCTTATACAATTTTATACTTTTGTTTAAAATTATATTATCAGTTTTGATATATTAATACACATTTGAGAGATCTTTGTGTACAATAAGATGACCTTAAAATTAGCATTTAATACATTTATATAATCCATAAAATTCTATTTTTATATAAATAGTCTCTTCATTGCTGTATGTGAGGTGGGAATGGGAATTATATTCCATAGGCTTTAAGAAAAGGAGAGAATTTGCTCTTAAAGATGGGGGCGTTTGTTTGTTTTTACCAGAGCATTCATTTTTTTGAAACAATTCGTAACTTCAAATAACTAGACAGCATTTTGAGAACATTTCAGCTTCAGAAAAAGCATCTGTACTTGTTGAGACAATACTAAATACTTTTTATGTGTTCAAGACTGACAAAGTAAAATATGTCTAATTCTTGATCTCTTTTGGTAGGTAAAGTAACAGGTTAAAAACTTCTGTTACATAAATCATTATTTGCACTTAAAGATTATTTGCATGCCTTGTAGTTTGAGCAGGGCAAATCTATGCAAGCAAATACTGCTTAAGTTCAAAACAAGAATCCCAAAGCTAAATTTTAAACAAAAGGACACATACAGAACTATGGGGTGGAGTGTCTGCCTTACCAAGGTATCTTAGTTTGGTATGGCAAGAAAGGAAAGAAAATTTATAATGCATAGTACAAACATGAAGGGGCATTAAGAGCAGCATGGCTTTGCTGGTCATGCTTCTGCTTCAGGAAGTCATCCTTACTTTAGGAAACATCAAAAATAGAAAACTGAGAGGCTAGGAAGAAGAATAATGGAAACAAATCTAACTGGGCATGAAAAGAAGCAATGGGGAGAGTTAGAAACGTCAAGATTCTGTAAGGCTTTTTCTCCATTGAAAATGAAGGAATAAAAAAGTTTTCAAATATGGAACTTACATTATTCCAGTGGCCACAAGTGTGTACTCCAAGAATTGGCATGAATTGTTGCTAGGATAGGAGACCTGGAGAGATTGATTTTCTTTGTAGTGTGTTGTGCTATTGAATGTATAGTAGGAAGTGTGTCCTGCCATTATTCTGTGACATTTTAAAAATGGCCAATCCAACAAGGAATCTGAGGTTAGTGTACCCTGACCAATCGGTTACTGTTTCATCTGATAAAGAGGTGAATTACAGCAAGTGTTAGGGAGGAAGGAGGATATGTGGAGAGCAGCAGGTTTCAGAAATGTAAGTTTCCAAGTGTTCCAAAGCCTTAGAGATGCATAGACAATTAATAAAATAACTTTGCAGAACAGTGTATGCTGTAGTGGAATAGCTGCATATTTTCTGAATTAGGTCACATAAAATGCTGAATTAGCTCATCCCTACCTCAGCCACTTCAGAAAGGAGCCAAGAGCCTGTTTGAGTTATCAGACAAGTAATAGCTCAACCATGGGAGAGGACTAAAGGCACAGCCTGATAGTCATGTACCCTTTCCTATGTTTAATGTTCTCATTCCTTTGCTCCTGGGATTCTCTCTCCATCAGCTAGTTCTCTTGTGAACAGCTGAGTATTTCCCAAGAAGTAAATAAACCTCTAAATTCAGGACATTGGCCCCTTTAGAACTGGGTTTAGGTTTTAGAATTCCTTGTGACAGTCTTCCTTCAGGTGAGTTGGAAGTTGCCATAGCTTTGTCTCCTAGGTAAAATAAAACTCTCATACACTTGGATTTGGATTCACCTTGCTAAATACATTACAAAGAAACCAACCCCAACACCACTAAATTTTAGTGAACCTGTAGTAATCTTTGAAATCACTGCTAGCAACATTCATACTTGATGATGGCTTCTTGCTAAAGGAAGAAGAGAAATAAACAGAAATCAAAGTGCATTGCAAAGCTATTGGATACATTTAAATGAATGCCTGTAAGTGGGAGAGCCTGGTGTGAGCGGATGTGCTGGTATTGGCAAGTAAAATCTTGTTTAAAAGGACTGGTGGAAATTGAGACACTTGCTGTATGAGTAAAATAACACTGGAAAAATGCGTGCATATGACTGAGTAATGAAATGAGTCAGGTAAAGTGAAAACACCGTGGCAGTAGAAGAGAGGGTAAAGCCTTCTGTAAAGGTTAGGAAGGAGAACTGGTAAAGTTCTCTTCAGGACAACTGTGAGTGGGGGGAATGGCTTAATCTTGTGTCTGCCTGGCAATGTGTTTTCTGGGTTGCTACAGGGATGTCTCTGGGGTGCTCTGGGTGATCTTCAATATTGCACAGTAATTCTCAACATCTCAAATGCATTCCCAGTTTTGGACTTCTGAAGCATCAAGTGGTACTGGCTGATGGCCAGCAGCCTCATCCTTGTCATCAGTGACCTCTAGAGTGGATAGAAATGCCAGATACACTTCTGTTGTCAGCTATGCTTCTATTCCTTGCACCTTGTTAATTGCCTTCCTATAATCAGTGTTTCCTATAATCAGTGCTGCACTTCCCATTTGGACTTCATCATAAGAACACAAACAGTACTGGGATGCAGAGGATCCCTGTGCATGATTTGGAGTGAGCAGACTGTAGGCAAGAAGGCAGTGTTGGCAGTAGGTTATGAGAGTGGGGGTGACTTAGGCACAGGCAGAGCCTGGGGAGCTGAAAAATTGTGCCTTAAAGTGAGAAGAAGAAAACAGGCAGATGTTGAGAGTCTCACAGCAATGACAGTGGATATGTTTCCATGCCCGCTCTGTGCTGACCCTGCAGCAGTTTCATCACAGCTCAGATTGCTGTGATCCAGTGAGTGGCACTGATTTGAGGTGAGATTGCTGTAAGGTTATGGGGGAATCTCATTACAACATTCTCTTTGCTTTTGTGATACTTCTGGATTTATGTTTATTCCTGAATTGCATTATGCTCGTGATCAAAGGTACTCTTTTTTTTCCCTTTCTTTATTTTTTTCCTTTCTTTGATACTTTCAAATACCCAGCTGTTTCCAAGAAAGGAAAAAATCCAGATAAAGGAATAGTTCAGAAATCTGTCTAAATTTTAGGCTTAAAATAACTGAGCATCTGGAATACCATCTTGCTACCTTCAAGGAAGGATGTGCAGTGGGAAGCCAGGATATTCATTTATTCCTGGGGAAGAAAAGTGAAAACCTTCAGCTTTATGCTTAGCCCATGATCATAAGCAATAAATCAGTTCGTCTCCTGCTCAAGGGGGAAACCCTAATACATCCACCAAAGTGCATAAGACCTTTCTTGGAACATAAATAAAGAGAAAAGATGGCAGTCTTATCTTAAAGGACTTTCTGAGATGGGTATCCTCTCAGATAGTGAGTACAAATAGTGAAACTGAGCTCTGGGACTGACTGCAGAGCCCTTACTACAGGACAGTTAATGCTAAAATGTGAAATTATTTGAGAATGAGCTTCCGTGAGCTGCCACGGGGATTACCTGGATGATTAAGAATCACTGTGAGTAAATCTGGCCCCCAAAGATTTACCTAGGATGATAAGACAAGTTAATGGCTGTGCCAGGAATACAGCCTAGGTCTCTTGGATTCCAGTCCAGTGACTTATGCACTGCCAAAACCAAACAGGGTGATTAATGAAAAGCATCATGGATTTTGGCAAAAATAGAAAGCCATAATATATTTGAGATGACAAATGCCAAAAGGCTGTTAAATTCACCTCTTAAAACCATTCAACTTACAAGTACTTTAACAAATCTTAGTTGGACAAATGAGCAAAAGAGAACAAATGTAAAACTCCTTGTTAATCGTCTTTTAGTTGGTTAGTTCTGTAATTCATAGAAATTATTCCTGCTCATCCAGAAGAACATTTGCAAATTAGATGGGGGGGGGAGAAACTCAACTCCTTTTATTTTTTTGAGGTCTTTGTTAATTTTATGTCCCACTGACTTTAGTAGTGTCTTGGTTTTTTGGATGTTTTCCCCTTTTGGTTTGTTGTCATTTCCAGATATTTTTGGTTCTGTTTTCAGAGAGCATACCTGATTTACTATGCCACTTTTAATTTGAGTTACAAAGTTTTAGAAGTTCAGTAATAGTTTTTCTTGCTATAAAAAATGAAGTTTTCAATGAAAAAGGCTTTTATATGATGATTGATAGATCTACTGTATTGCAGGTTTTAAAATTCACTTTGTTAATTTTTTTTGTAAAGCAGAATAGTGTCAATATTACATTCTATTCAGACAAGTCCACTATAGGCACTCAGATGTCAAAATGTTTCAAAAACATATAAAAAATAAAGAAATGAATAGAAGCTTCCTTGTTCCTTAAATTATTACTGTGTTACCCTGAACTGTAAGTGAACCCTTTTTGCTTATAAAAGAAGCAGCTGTTCGTGCGATTGAAACCATGGTTCATTACAAGCTGACCTCAAATTCAGGAGTAAAACTTCCTCTATTTTACTACAACTATTCAGACGTGTACTAGAGATAAACAATAATCAAAATCAGGATGAAACTTGACTGGGAAACCCTCTATACTCTTTGGCAGAATTATAGCAGCTCTTGGATCACCAAGAGTGATATAATGTTAAATGACCCTAAAACATTCCCTTCTCAAATGCAGCAGGTCTGTGCTGCCAACTCTGTAGCAAACAAAGGCTGATTGTAATGACTCCTTAAGCATAAGAGTATAGAAACGTTAATTATCACATTTTTTCACATTAAACATTTACGGAGAGTCAAGATGAAAATGGGCCTGTTTATGCTGATTTTAGATTTCTTTTGGGGTAAATCATGTGATTAAAACAGATTTTCCCTGTGTGTATCCTATTTGAGTTTCATATCTTTCCTAAATAGTTTTGCTTTTTAGCTAATTTTGGAATTACATTGGATGTAAACCAAACAAAAGTAAGCTAATGTGTCACTACTCTGTTTTGACTGAAGATGTATGTCTAGAATAATGTCATACCATTAAAAAATGTAAACTAAATTGATGCTCATTACTAGCCAACTCCTTTATAAATGAAGTAGGGCAGTGACATAGTGCCTTGGATGTATGTTTCTCTCTTTTGGTCTATTGTGTTTGTTATCCCTCTTCTGTAGCTCCCTTGTTTGTTGTTGTCCAATTTTGAGACACAGCAATCCTTTCTAATATTATTCATGACCCATATAATGAGACTTAGAGATAAGATCTTTTACTATTTACTGGAGTGCTATACAGAGTCCCTAAGATTTCATCATTAAAGTACAAATAGGAGATTCTTTATGAATGTGTGTTGTGTTTGCCATGATACATTTAACTACACATATTTGGGGCAAAAAACTTTTGAGTCAGGGTGAAATATAATATAGATCAAGTAGTAGCAATATTAATGATACTTGTTCAGTAAACTGGAGTTGTTCCTCATATTATAACTGTGTTCAGACAATTTTTTTTGGCATTCTGACCTAACTTGTGGAGATGTTAAAAACACAGTAATGGCACTGTATTTCTGGCCTTTTTTTAAATGCATTATGGAAGTGTCTTAAGAAATTGCTAGGGGGAAAAAAAAAAGAAAAATAATAAGAAAAAAAAGCTGTTCTCCTGTGCTTGGAAATCTGCTGGCTGGAGATGTGTAATATTGTTTTGAGATAAGCTGATACTATCTTCCATTGATAGATAGTTTTCCTTATGCTTTCTTCACCCATTGAAGCACTTGTGGTGTTTGACTCTCATTATTAATCTGCATAAAATTTGTTGATTTCCTTTACCCACAGATTTTGGGAGGTGTTTTTACCAAAGATGAGATTTATTTAAACTGTCTAATCTTTGAATGTAAGGAAGGCAAAAAGCACTTCTGTTGAAGTGTTGTTTTGAGGGAAGGTAATGGAAAACCTAAAACTTTAGATTTTTCAGAAATACTTTCTTACATTTGTGGTACTTTCTTCATTCATAATGTGTGCATTGCATGCAGTGTCTTCTTCCCTACTCAGTAGAATTTCATGTCATCTTTGTCCAGGTCTATACCCTGTTCTTCCTGTAAAGAAGCCAGGAGGAGACCGCCTAACTTTCACATCACAGTTTTACTAATTCCGCTGTTTGGTTTGATCCCATCACCTTGTGACTCCATGAGATTACTCATGTCTGCTTGTCAGAGGATCAAGGAGCCTTACCTGGAGTCACACATCGAAGAGGTCAGAATCCCACTAAATTAGACTTCTTTTTTCTTCCACACTCTCTTTTTCTTCATAGGCTATTGCCCTACTGGTGCAAACTCAGGCATAGTCTAAGCAGAGAAGAGAAAGAAGGGATGGAGACTGGGCAGCTGCTTAGCTGTGACTACACTGTATGACATGGAGTTAAACTTAACACAGGCCATAGCTGTCTATTGCAAAATATGACTGGTCTTCTCTCTGTCTGGACTCTTAGGGACAAATCTCTTTCACGTGTTGCATGTATCCTGTTTTCTGTTGGTCTTTACTTGCCCTGTTTTCATTTAGCTGCTGGACTTTCACTCCTTACACTTGTGCCCTCTCTTCTTTTTTGTGTTACAGGTCTTTATTCTTAAGGCCTTTCTTTTTCTCTGCTTTTGAACTTCTGACTTCTCTGCTTTCAAGACGGACTTTCTGGTTTTGTCTCCTGCCTGGTCACAATGCTGCTGATTACTCATTGTGTATTTTCTGTAAGAGTGATAATATTTTAGATTTAATCTTTTTAATTATTGGTAAGTGGTATTATGGTCATTAGCTAAGTATGTCTACCTTGAGCATAATACAGGACCCTATTTATCATGTCTCATATTTGGACCCAGCAGTGTTCTGTTTGAAGTCTGCAAGTACATTTACATTTACTGCAAGTATGCAGCGCTGTTATTCCTGAGACTGACCAAATTTTTGCCTTCACATAGAAGGTGTGTGTTCATGCTCTGCTGTCCCTCGCGTTCAGTGCAAGCGGAGTATGTCTAGCACAATTTCACTTCCTCTCAGCTGCATGAGGGATAAAACATTCTGCTGAAGAACTCTCTCTCATGTAGTGGAATCGTGAAGATTTTGGTCCTACTATTGTTTGCTGCTGTTTTAACATCAGTCTTCAGCCCATGTAAATGCCTGCTGGGGGAAAAAAAAACCAAACCAAACACAAAACCTGGGGCAAGTTGTGTTAATAGCTTTCGTTGTCAATCTTCTCTTGCATCATTAATCTGTTCAAGTCTTCTTAGTTCTTTTTTGGTGAAGGTAAGTCCAAGTGCCCTGCTTTCAAGGCAGATGTGTTTCTGGCCCTGAATGGCACTATGTGCTTCTCAGGTATGCTGAGTTCTGTGGGTCTCAGCAGCATCACGTGATGATTCTTGGCCCTGCTAGAGGGGACAACCATTCAGCGCTGACCATATCCAGCAATGATCAAGCTCCTCTGGTCACCAATGTAAAAAGAGCTATGGACACTCTCAGTTTCAGCTCCATGCTTCCTTGTTCATCTCCACAGAAATGTGTCCATTGGATCCACTGCAGCTCCTTAATGTCGTCCATGTGTCTGTAATCTTTGCCATTTCTGGGTGAAGAACTTCTACAGAAGAACAAGAGCTAAGGCAGATGAAGATTTACTGATCTCTGTCTTCCACTTAAGGGGAAAGCTGAGCTCACCCATAACCTTTTGGATATTTCTTCATGGTCCGTTAACTGTTAGGGCAGCACTTAATGAAGCTCTTATGGTTCAAGGCAGTATCTTGTGGTTTATTACATCCTCTTGTCACCTGACTATGAAATGAGTCAGCAAAGTGTATCTGCATTTCTTTTTTGGATATCTGCTCAGCTAGAAGTGTCTAAGCAATCTTACTGTTAAGACAGGGACCCAAGGTGCTTTAGATGCTTTTGATAAGTGAGCATCTCTCTTGGTACTGGTGTGATTGGATAATTACCAGACCTGTTTGATATTTATTGAGCACAAGTTCATTAGTCATCACTGCTTTCCAAATCTCTAGTTCACTGAATCCAGTGATGACTTTGTAGTGTTTCAGAGAGGTCCAGCTAATTTTAGAATCTCTCTTAGGCTGTTCTAGACAGAGCAGGTCTTAGGTCTGCCAGTCTTCTTTTATTTTCTATTTATTATTTTTTGCTTTTCTAAGAACAGCTGAAACTTAGCAGGTTTTGGAGGTACCTTTCAACAGCATTGAAATACATCAGACTGAGAAATTACTGAAGAGATAGATTAGGACAGTTTTTCAGTTGGAAGAGATTAAGTGATTTCAAATGAATTTATAAATCTGCTCCTAAAATGGAGCCATGCCATTTCCAAGAAGGGGAATGAAGGATGTGCACTCTCTAAGGAGAGCAGAAGAATGAATAGAATTGTCCAGTGAAATTGATATAATGCCTTATAAATGCCCTGAAGCGTTGAATGATCTAAGTGGTCAGGAATATTGTTGTGGCTGTTGTGGCTGAGTACAGGGTTCAGAATGCTCCAAAGCCAGAGGGAATGCCTGGTGGGAGTAGTCCTACCTGCTGAACCCCCGTTTCCATTCCTTACAGCATCCTGGATTGTCCTGCGGGTTCTCTTGTCTCTCCAGGTTGACAGTAAATTACTTAGGTGACAGTGTGATGGTACAACTTGCAGACAGTCTACCACTTTCTTGTCTCACTCTTCAGCCTCTCAGATGAATTTCATAGATAAAAGAATCTTTGTCATTTTAACATTTTTTCAGTGGTTTGAGGTAAAGATGAAGTGTCAGATGTAACTTTTAATTTCCTGCCTATTTCATTTTAGGCCAGGTCTTTTGGCATTATTTAGTCAGCATGATATTTTAATGCAGCTATTGACATGTATGTTTCTAAAACGTGCCACAGCAAGAGTCACAAAATGTCTGCAGTTTAAAAAGCAAATTATGCAAAACTGAAAAGTACAAGGAGCAAAGTAGACCTTTTTTCTCCTTAATCTTAAAAAACAACAAAAACTGGTTATCTTAACATAGCCTTGAATGGACTTTAAAAAAAATGACAAAGATCATCTGTGTTTGGAAGATGCTATTTAGATATGGCTCATGCAGACACGAAACTGTTTTAAAATGTGAGGGACAGTATTAATTTAAGGGACTTCTTAATATTTTGAGACTTTAAAAACTGATAAATGCAAAAAGTTATCCACAGCTGTTTGTTAATAGTATAAAAGAAAAAACCCATCTGTACCAAAACCTATAAAGCCTATACAGAATTTAAATAGTTGCTTTCAAAACTAGCAGTGAAGTATGCTGTTTGATGTCATTCATGGCCTATCTTTCAGGGAACTTGGATTTCCCTGTGGTCATATTGGATTGATTCAGGAAAACATTAGAGGGGTCTGAACATCTCAGAGGGAGGTCTTCTGTTGCCCAATGCAGAGGCTGCTCATGTAGTAATGTAGATAATATTCTTTTTCAAAGAGAATTAGAACAAACCCACCCCTCCATGACCAAAACCAAAATATAAGACACCTTAAATGTATTAGTCTTTCAGTGCCGCCTTTGTTCTGATACTGCACCATCTGCTATATGCTGCACTGTGATTCTCTTGAAGTATTTATTTCTGTAGTGTCTGAAAGTTTGTGCTGTAGGTGTTAGAAACACGTAAGAAGGTAGCACTGTGCCTAAAGATCTTACAAGTTAAAAAAAGGATACAAAGGGAGGAAGGACATTTTTATTCATTTTTGCTTGCCCTTTTTTATTATTTTGTTTTGCCCATTTGCTGCTTTCTGTAGCTACTGGGTATTTTCTTTAATTGCACACAAGTGCCTTGTCTTTTGTGTAGCCCTTTATTAATCTATCATGCAACTTTTATGAGTTTTTCAATTTCCTTTTAGCTTTCTTCTGTTTTCACACTTGTGTACAAACACTTATTTCAGCTGTAAAACATGATTAGTTTGTGTTCTGCTTCAGACTGTTTGGCTGTCCCAGGCCATTGGGAGAATCTCTCTCTAGCACATAGGCTCCTGTTAAAAAAGCAGATTAGCCTGCTAGTGATCTTGCTATGCCAGAGCCACTGGGTATCTCCTTTGTGGTCATGAAAGATATGCCTAGAGCAAGAACGAAAGCTGCGCTGTCCTTACTCCTCCAGGTCTACTCTGTGCTTGTTAGCCCCAGGATGTAGCAGCCTGGAGCATCTTTCACTTGGTTGCAAGAACAGTAACCTGCATATGTGTGTCCCAAAACACGAACACGGCCTGTTACTCCCAATATCAGGGTGCTGTTGTCCCTAAGAAGGAAAGTGCAGTGGACTTCTATCTATCTCCTCTGTGGTTACCTAGAAAGAAGAATGCAGACACTAGTTTTAGCAATTCATACATCTTAACGGGGCATATTATTTGCAGAGGAGGAGAACAAGTCATTCTGTTCTTGTTATTTTAGCTGCCACTTGTCTCTATAGCTAATCTAATTTAAATAAATAATGCAGTACATCAAGAAATACTGATAGCTGGACCCAAAGCCAACAGCTGCTGCAGTGTTCTTCAGTTGGTACCCATGGTTTATTTAATAATCTCAATGAATGCACTCTTAAAAAAAAGAAACTTTTTTTCATTATCCCCACTTCATAAAAATCACACTGCTCTGAAAATTATCAAACTGTTAATGAAATTTACATTAATACTTTCAGAACAATTGCTAAATTAATCAAAGAACTAGACTGGGAAAGTCGTATTTCAGCTGTTAAGTTCAAGATCTGTGAACTGGCTTAAATCCAAAGGCTTGGACATAGTTTTCTGCTACAGCACTCATGCTGCCTTTTGTTTTTATTTGGTTTTGGGTCTTTTTAATTTTTATTTTAATCATTTATTTTCTGTATGAAAAAACAGACTATGCAGTGGAGGGAGCAGTGTGAGTGGAAGTTGCATGCAAAAGGGTTTGGAACTCAGAAGTCCTTAAAAAAAACCCCAAAACTTCTTAAGATGATCTTAAACCAAAGAGATTTATCAGCTATTCTACTTTACCAACAGTAGGACAAATTTGGTATGAGTCAAGACTTCTGGCCTAAAGCTCAGAACAGCATATTTTCAACTACCTAAAGATGCAAGTTTTTCCTTGTTGTTGATCCTTGACAGAAATCATAGTGTAAGCCCCTCTCACTTTCCTGAGACATCAAGTGACAATGCTGGCTCTCCTCCAGCTAAGGCAATATTCCAGGGAAAGATAGCATAGCTAAGCCAGTCAGCTGTCTAAAAATGGCTGTATTAGAAAGGAAGAAAGAGTGAGAATAGAGAATGTCTTCTCACATAAAAATAAAATTTGTTAGTTTAATACAGATTTTTTTTTTATAGGTTTATTCTGACTTCCCCCTTAAAATTGCCTCAACTGTTTTTTCCATTGGATCACAAGCTTTTTGTCCCTCCACTGGAGAAGATTGGTTTGAAGAAAACCTAGCTTTAAACAAAAAAAGGAAATTAAAGTCCTCTAGTTAAAAAAACCCCACCAAACCCAACAGATAAACGAAACCAAACCAAAACCACCCACACCAAAAATTAAGCCAAAAGATTTAATCAATGAGTATCACAAAAATTTTATTCAATCTGAAACACATGTCCTCCAAAGCTGAGATGGGACAAAACAGCAACAGTTTGTTTACAAATTGGTTATTTAGAGACATTTGAAATTCAACACCATTTAGCGCTGATTGTGAAGTAATTGTTCTGTTAAACTAGGAACTTAAATGAAAGAATATGAAATTATTTAATAGGTGGCTGAACTAAAAAATCTCACAGGAGATGACATCTGTTTTCCTGTAGTGTGCCTCCCTGGGCTAATAACTTCCATGCAGCTGAGCATTGTCCTGCACGGCTTCACTGCGGTTTCATTGTGCCCAGAAATGTCACTTCCATGGAATGATAGCAGTTCCTAGGATCACAATGATGTTTTTAATTCTGTTTTTCTTCCTTAATATAGCTACATATTTCTAATGACTTGGCACTGTCTATTGCTGTAGGTGCTCCTGTTTTCAGATTTATTTCTGTAAAATTTTAGTAAGTCCAGGTTTCTTTAGTGGACCTCTGGAATTAAGAATAGAAATGCATTGCATCTTGCGCTAATGAAGGACCTCCAAAGAAATTGTATTCAGCTGTAGTTCTCTCCGCTTTGCTAAGATTAATGAATTTCAGTGCTCAAAAGGCCAAATCTATGTTCACCACAAGCAGGAAATCCACAGGTGGGTGCCTTTGTCAGACAGGATAACAGAGCCTGGTGAAAATAGCTTTGATATGTGTGGTGACCAGGTCAGATGTAGTATGTTATAGTACAGCTTGATTGGGTAAGTGAGAACTGTAATGTGCATGTATATAGTTTGTTTTCCAAACACTCTAAGCGTCTCTGGTTTATACAGAGGCCCACTATTGTAGTCACAACGTGGACTACTCTTCCACCCCCCCCCCTCCACCCCCGCATCGTGTTAGGTTTTTTTGGGGGGTGTGAGATTGAATATGTGAAAAGACTTAGATGCTGCCTTGGTGGCGTTTGAGATCAGTTGCTTTATTTTCTTTGGGGTTTTTATTTGTTTGTTTTTTGGCATATCTCTTTGGACTTTTAATTCTGAAGTAACTTGATAAAGGTTTAGCCTCTGAAACCTTTTCTTTCTCCCAGTACATCCTAAAAATCATCAGCCTTTGGAAAAAAAAAAATTTCAACAACCAGAACTGAAAATTTCCCCATAAGCTGATGACAGAATCCAGAAATATGTTGTTTGCATACCTTATGATAACAGTAGTGGTGAACAATTAATACTCTTGCAAATACAATCCAGGATTTAAAAATAAAATATCTAAGAAAAACAGAGAGTACTACCTTTACACAAGATAATAATTGGATGAAATGAACAATTGTCCTTGAGGGCTAAAATTCCGTATTGAGTGCGCTAAGCATCAGTCTCGATGTCATTCTCTACCCACAGGGGAGCCTTCAGGTCTATGAAGAAAGCTAAGCCCTGCAGAGGGTGAATTTCAGAGACATCTGCCCTGAGTGCTTCTCTGTTGGTCAGGTGTAGGCTGTTCCATGTGCTGACTGCTTGGGCTTTGATTTTGTGTCATCTACTTCACTCTATACACTTCACAGGGAATAGAGGCACCTAATAATAAGATCTGCCTGCTGTCCAATATGAAAACACTTACACCTTTTATTGCATCCATCCTGAATTTTCTTATATGCTGTTCGTGTGTGTGAGATGAAGCCTGGCCAGCAGCTTCAAGCCTTAGTAGGAAAGGACTTATAAGAGAGGGATGGATGAACAATACAGTAGCACAAGCCTTCGTTTCTTAGGAAACTAAGCTAAAACCCTGAATTGCACCAGTGTTTTAATATCTGCTCAAACCTGTGACTGAGAAGGAATTTGAAAATATTATTACTTTCTGAGTTTGGTTTTTCTTACTGTATTTGTCTGGGTTTTGTGCTGCCTCATATTGGCTAGTACAGAAGTAATCAAATATGATGAGATTAAGGTACCTTGCAAGCCACTCAATCCATCTTTTCAACCAGTGGATGCAGAAAAATTGGGGAAGTCATATCTAAGCATCAGAATCTTGGATGCTTAAAATTGCCAGGAGCGTATTACCTCTCTCTGCCTTTCATATTGCTGGCTGAATGCTCCCTCTTGAACTCCCAGTTTATGTTTTGGTAGGGATTCCTACTCCTGTTGCACTGAGGACATCGACCTTGTTTGTCATCAGCCAATGTTTGTATCACTGAGTTGGTACATCTGCATAGTTCAGCATAATTTAGTGCAAAGGTAGGAGTCTGGTCCCAAAAGCAGGATACTGATGATACTCATGTGGGACTGCACTCTTTCTCAACAGAGTTGATTTATTTGGGTATGGTACTGATTTGGCTATAGCGGTAGAGAGTTTTTTCTTTTTAAAATGTTCTTTTCAGGCAATGGCTGTGTAATTGTTACATTGAGATCTCAGAAAAAGTTTTTTCTAGTAGATTGAACCTTGGACTAGAATTTAATAAATCTGACTCCTCTGCCTCCTGACCTGTTTGATGACAGTGAGCAAATCAAATCATTTTATCACCCTGTGCTTGATGCTTACCTAGTTAAGCCTGTTCATATGCAGTGAAGCTAGATATTTTTACACACCAGAGCCAAGAAGTAAGAGTGTTTCGCTAGAATACGAGATGGCTTAGTCTGATGTGACATTTATCTTCACTCATCAGAAGTGCAATCAGTGGGGAGTTACCCAGATCTTTGTTCATGAAGATAAATGTCAAATGTTATCTATCTACATTCTCATATGGTGTCTATCACCATGGTATCTGAATGTCTTCCAAAGCAATAATGTAAACAAATTAGACGTAAACCAGTCAGCAAATGATCATCATAAAGATGTTGCTGACAATTTTCTGGCAGTGGCTGTTTGGATCGAATTTTTCCTGTTTTCTTTCATTCTGTAACAGACAGTGAGAGATAAGCTTGTTTAATTATTGGGAGGGAAGGGCAGAGGGGGGAATTAAAAAAGATAGACTCGGACAGTATGATGGAATAGTGAATTCATAATAAATTCTTTCTTTCACCTTCCTAGTAGTTTCCCGTTCTGCCCAGGAGGCTAAAGACATGTTCTCTCTTCTAAAGTCAGTCTTGGAGTAAGCACTGCCAATAAAGCCAGGTGTAATTTAAAAATATTTATGCATTGTCAGTTCTGGAATTAATCTTTCTTAATTGAATTGACACAAACTCATGTCTGCAGGTAATGTAAACTGTCAAACACTCTACCAGTGACAGCATGTTGGTCAGGGTGGTGAAGTTAATGAGAGATCTAAATTATGATGGAATATCTCAGTGTTGGCTTTGAAGCCTGGTGTTTATAAATGCATTAGTAACATCACATTAACTACAGGCTACAGACTCTGGAGTTCAGAAGGGCTAATTATTTGTTTGCAGTTTCTGAAAGAACTGAGGATGAGATATACATACCTCAAACGTTTTAGTAGTATATTTGCTGCAGTCAAATTTCTTTCCCCTGAGATGCATATAATGGCATTTTTAAGCATAATATATTTCATTTGATAAGCAGTGCTTTTATAGTCTGGACGTACTGTTTTCCCCTTGTGGCAAAATTAAATTACTGTTAGCTTTCTAAAATCCATAGAGTGCAGGGAGGATACTATGTTTGTGTAACAGAAATCATAGATAATGTTTGTTTTGAAGGAACAAAATTAGCAGATGAGCCTTTGCTTGCCATAGGCAACTGTTCATGAGGATTCCCCAGGATCTTCCAAGCTTAGTGTAGCATCGTGGGCTCTGCGTGACATGCTCAAGAGTGAGGCTGCCACCAAGTTTTGCTGAGGGGACGTAGGAGCTGATGAATCCACAGGCTGAATGATCTGTCCTCTGAGATGAGAACTTGCTTACGTGCCATAATAAGTACTAGTAAGTTTCAAGCTGTTTTGTGTGCTAATTAGAGTTCAGACCCTCTTTACTGCATGCAGGCTGAGCTCAGTGCATAATGCAAACAGGATGCTGATTAGATTTTAAACAGCAAGGCTTTTATCTTGAGGTAGCTGGACCATAAGAGAAGACCTGACTGATAATAACGGGTCCAGTGATCCAGTCTTCCAGACCAAAAGAACTGTGCTCCTAGGTGGAGCCCGGGGGACAAAAAAGCTAAAATGTTTGAATATCAGTTTGATACTGGGACAGTCTCCCTGTGGGTTTGAGTGCAGGACAAAAACCAGAGGATCCCAAGAGTCCCTTCTGGCCTTTTCACAGACAGAATTCTGAATTGATAAAAAGTCCCTTTCCAAACTCAACAGATGTCCACCTGGGAGAACTAATGAACATAGTTTACCCTTTTTAGTTCTTTTGTTGCAAACTTTTTTTCAAGATGTAAGATAATCCAAAGTAAAAGTAGGTCTACTGAAATTTCACTGGCTTTGGTTTGGTTTGGAGTAAATTACTTTCTGAATAATTTGAGATAAGTTCTCACTCAATTCAGGTGTTTATAACTTTTGAGAGGTGTTACACAAGGATGTTGACTTAGTATATGCTGTCTTTATTACAGAGGAGACTGTTCCAGTTATCATGTCAGAGAAGTGAAGGAAGAATTTCTGTAGGTAAGTGAACTAAACCAGCTACACTTTGAAGTAACCTTGCTTGTTTAATGTGGGAAAAGGGAGGTAATGTAGTAAAGGTAATGTGCGCTAATAACTTTGAAATGTGTTTAAGAAATTCCTTATGTGCTGTGGCACTTTTCTGTAGATGGTTTACACAGTGGAAGCATAGGATTATTTGACACATTTGGAGGAACTGCTGATTAACTATGCAGTTAATCAGGTGTGTATCATGCTATCACCATTGTTATTTGTGTCTTACGCACCAGGATTGTTCAAAGGCTGTGTTGGGAAGCGGAGGCTCTGCAAATTGTCAGAGTAGTCTGTGGCTGAAGAGTTGCATGGGAGCTGAGGCTGCTGAGGCAAGCATGGTTGTGAGGGAACCTGGTCAGGAGCTGTTTTTCCCCTCTCCTTTTTTAACATGGAGGTAGGGGATCTTGTATTCTCTAACCCTGACTGTGCACTGTCTTAACATCCTTAGGAATAATTATGTCCTCCGTAGACGTTTTTTGCCTCAGTTTTACGTATTGTTAGAAATTTTGTTCTGTGAAATAAACAGGAAAAAAATATTTTGGAAATTAATAGTGCCTTTTACAAATGCAAACTTCACTTTATTTTCTCAGATATCATAAGGGCACCATTGTTTATGAACGTTCTTCTGTAATATCACAGGGGGATGCTTGTTGTTACGTAAACTCTTCCTTTCCCTCAAATCCTCCCCAAACCCTACATACTTCCTTGAATTGCCTAGTTATTTTATGTCCTATGCCAAATAATTGATTTTAATGGGGTAATTCTGAGTTGTGAGTTAAGACAAATGAGTTTAGAATTTAGTTTCCTTTGAGACATACCATTTTGCTCTGAAATTGGTTAAAAATACTCATCTTTGTCAGACATAAATCTTCCAGAGAGGTGTACTTACCTGAAGGAACTAAGAAACATAAGCAAAAATTTAGGTTTGGGGCTTTTATTTTTGACTGTTAGGTATTGTTAATAGCAAATTATCCAATACCACAATAAAAGTGATAGGTAAGAACATACACTGACACCTGTGCGGGCAGATGTGCTTTGCACTGAGAAATGCATTGTACATAAAGGGGAGACAGAGCCCTCCTTGGTGTAACTCTGTCCAGGTAGTGTTAGATTTGTGAGGAACTTGGTGTGTTGTGATATTTGTTGTTTAAGAGTCATGGATGAATGATGTTTGGAAAAGAAGATTTTTGAGAAAGAGTCCTTCGATGGACCTGTTGGAGTGGGTCCAGAGGAGGACTATAAAAATGATCAGAGGACTGGAGCACCTCTCCTCTAAGGAAAGGCTGAGAGACTTGGAGTTGTTCAGCCTGGAGAAGGGAAGGGTCCAGGAAGACCTTATTGTGGCCTTTCAGTACTTAAAGGGGGCTCATAAGAAAGATGGGGACAAACTTTTTAGCAGGGCCTGTAGCAACAGGACAAGGGGTAATGGTTTAAAACTAAAAGAAGGTAGATTTAGATTAGATATTAGGAAGAAATTCTTCACTGTGAGGGTGGTGAGGCACTGGAACAGGTTGCCTGGAGGGGTGGTAGATTCCCCATCCCTGGAAGCATTCCAGGTCAGGCTGGATGGGGCTCCAAGCAACCTGCTCTGGTTGAAGATGTCCCTGCTCATTGCAGGGGGATTGGACTGGATGATCTTTAAAGGTCTTTTCCAACCCAAACTGTTCTATGATAGCAGTCCACAGAAGCAGTTATGTTCACTGAATACTGTTACTCTCACCAGGTTGCTGCTTTCCAGTGTTTCTTTTTTTTCTCCAGGAACATAAATCATTGGTGTTTTTCCTAATATCTCTTCTTACCGGCATCATAAAGCATGAAATTTTGTAAAGCCACATTATTACAAGGCAGTGGTTCATATGGCATAATTCAATATAGTGCTAATCTGTGTCTCTTCTTTTGATTCCTTCCGTGTTACTCATTCTCTTGCTTATTTAATGCAGGCAAAGATGAAAGACGTTTACGAATAGCTCATATGAAAAATGCTGACCCTATAAGACTACAGTTCACTGAGGTCTGTGGAGCGGCTGTCTTCATGTTAGCACTTGGCTTTCACATCGGAGTTCATTCTATGGGGTAGCGTCTGCCAGCGATTTCCATATGGTTTTTCACTATTGTCTTACAACTGGAGTAGTACAGGACATGTTAGAGTAGACCAGTTCATGATATTCTGACTAGTGTTTCATCTCGTTCTTGTAAGGTCTAGGTGATTTTCTGGTTAAAATTACAATAACTTGTTTAATCCTTGTGAGTGTTAGTGTGGGTCACATCTTTTATATACATACCATTGAAAATTTGTTGTCCTGCCTTAATCCTGGACATACGAGCAATGAAAAGAAAAAAATAAAAAAAGAGTAGGACTTAAATTAGTAGCTAATTCACCTAGGCTTGCCTCTGTGAATTAATAGAAACAGTTTCTACCTTGTGCAAGGCCTGGAGTAGCTTATCTGGTTGACTCTACCAGTGGAGAGACCATTTCTGATTCAAATAAGCAGGGTAAAATGTAATTACTTCATTATGCATAAAAAGAAAACATAAGCTCATTGAGCTTGAAATTTCCGTTGAGGTGTTGTGGGTTTGTTCATCTTTTGCAGATAAATGTATAAGGGTCTGTTACAACGTGGTGTGTATTCCTGAGAGCTTGTAACAGCTCCAGCACTGCATCGGGCTTGTAGGTTCCTCTGCCCAGTTAGAGGTAACTACTGCTACCACAGACAATTCTAGTAGCTTTCTGCAGCTTTTCGCTGAAACTGCTGTTCATGGTAAAAACAACCACCATGCTATTTTCACAGGTGGGCAATGAATTTTTTTTTTCCCTTTACCCCTTTTTAATTGCTGTCACACCATATTTTCACAGCATTTTTTTCCTATTGCACTCAGATGAAAAAAAAAAAAAAATTGGAGGTGAAATTTGGTATTTCTCATTTCCAAACTGGAAACTCAGCTTTTGAACCAGTAGTGACAGTCAGCAGTGGATATGTATAATACATTTGAAGTTTTAGGGAGCAGGTGGCCACATGCTAAGCAGTTGCTGTGGGAGGGTGTTTCAGAGGTGCATCAGCATCTGTAGGTGTGAGCTTTGCCAAGGTAAGACTGAGTTGGAGGCTGGATGAATTGAAGACGGTTTCCCTTGTGCTCCAAAAGGGACAAAGAGCAGATGAGCCGTTAGAACTGATGCTAACAGCAGAACTCTCCCATGGTTTGGTGGGCTGGCCTGGCTTTTGCTGTACAAGATGGATTTGGGGTTTCAGTTGGTTTTCTTCCCTCCTTATTGCCCTGAGTGCCCAAGTTTGTTTTCAGGGTCTTTTCTAGTTTGGGGGCAGGGGAGGTACGGTTCTTTTTCATTGCTTTGGGGGATTTCCATGCCATTTTCCTTTAATTTGCTCCTCCCTGTTAATCGCATAAGAGAAGCTTAGAGTGTTAAGTGAACAGATAATTCTGGGTCCATGTATATGAGCAAGAAGAATTCAGCTTTGCATGAAAATAGCTATCCTCAGGTTAGACCTTTACATTTGGAAATAAGCTCCTTTCAGGTCGATTTTCCCTCCATTGTTATGTGTTTTATTTGACGGGAATGGTGGATGTTTGGGGAGGGACAGAGGTTTGTTTGACTGTTCAGATTCATTGGCAGGGTTTAAGTTGGCACAGCATGGATCAGAGCAAGGTGAGTGCAGACAACTTATTTCTAATTAAAAACACACACACATATACTTGTGCGATTGAAGTAAAAGTAAATCCTTTCTCAGAGATGATTGCTTCTACCTGTCTACATTTTTTTGTATTTAAACTCAGAGCACAGTGTCTCAGTCTTTTTTTTTTTTGTCTTTTTTTTTTCTTTCTTTCTTAATATTCTAACAGTAGCAGTTATACAGTGCATATACAGTGCAGGCTTTTGCATGAAGGCAGGTAGATTATCTAGTAGAATGTGTATATTTTGGGCTAGACTGATCTGTTGAGGGCAGGATTAGTTTTAAAAGTTTAATTGCCTGCCTCCTACTCCAAAATGGGAAGTCTTGAGCTTTGAAAACAGCCCACTGAAATCCATCTCCTCTGCCAGGCCAGGGAGTGTCAGAGGTCCAGAGCAGGAGCTCATCACTGGAGTCCCGGAGGTGCCGAGGCCACAAGTAGCTTTTGGAGGCCAGTGTGTTTTTCTTGCACCCGAGAAGTAAGGGCATAAGGCTGAAGTGAAGGCGCTAATTAACTGTGCTGTCAGCTCTCAGGCAGATAGCTATCTGAACAAAACGTTTGTTAACTATGGCAATTCAAACAAAGGCTTCACGTATCCAGGAGTAAAAGCAGAGCAGATTTGTATACCAAATATTTCTGCAAAGATTCTCCCCTTGAAATCAGGGAAAGCAGTGTTGAATCTGGAATTTTGCTGCAGAAGCCTGATGCTTTTCTCCGAGATAGTGAAGTCTAGTGTTTTGCTACTAACTGGAGCTTTCATTGTTTTAGCATATGCTAGTATCTGTATTTTACATTTAGAATAAGTGTTGGGCTGCTTAAAGGATTCTTTATCTCAACTGATAAGTTGTCACGTTTGCAATGTCCATCCCCTTTCTTGGTACATGGGTGGACTGGTGGCTAAGTACTTTTTCGCTTGTTACGTTTTTCGCTTGTTACGTTTTTCGCTTGTTACGTTTTTCGCTTGTTACGTTTTTCGCTTGTTACGTTTTTCGCTTGTTACGTTTTTCGCTTGTTACGTTTGTCCTCCTGTGAGCAAATATATTCCTCTGAAGGTCATTCCTGTGCGGTGTATGTATTCTTGTCTCTCTGAGTCTGCCTGCAGTCCTGAAACAGTCTTGGGGCAAAGGAACTTGCTGATGACTCAGTTTGAGATTATTTTGTTTGATGACTACATCAGCTTAAGATATTCTTCTCAAGGCCATAACCCATGATTTTTTTCAACACACCACAGTGCTATGGTTTGAAGCAAATGAGAGAATAGTCCAACGCTAAAAAAAAAAATCAGAAGGGGTGTAGGAAGCGGTTGGTGGTGTTTCCTTTTGTTCTAAGTCTGATTTTGTTAGTCAAGGGCATGGTAGTGAATAGGAACAAATATCCAAAGTTAGTAATGTCACCAGTGCCAATGCATTGTGAAGCCATGGCCCCATTGGAATGGTGACTCTGAAGCTGGTCCATGATCTTTAGAGATCGCTCCTTTGTGGTATTTTATGATAACCTGAGTAGTAAGGAGCATGCACTCAAGGCTAGAAAACTTGGGAATTCTGCAAGGAAGGGCATCTCTTAGAGCTGTGAGCGTATAATCCTGCTCCCAGTTGCACAGTGCTGTCTGAGTGGAATACTGTTCTGGCGATTCCTGCCAGCAAGCATGGGATGCGGTGAAGTATAAGAGCTACTGTATTTTGTAATGTTTGTAATACATAAATGCAGGGAGGTATTACAGCTTTTCTTTGTTCTTATTAAACCAAATAATATGCTCCATCAGTGCGGTCCAACAGTTATCTAAAATCTGCACTAAAATGTCTTCTTTAACCTTTTGTTAATTTTTTACCTTTTATTTTGAAGGTTTTGAGGTAGAAGCAGGAGTCCGCATGTGTGCAGGTGCATGGTTGTAATATAGTCCCTTAAGAAAGGCATCCAATTTATATGTTCTCTGCCTCTCTGTAGCTTACTTTAGATATCTGCTATTTTTTTGTTACTCTATCACTTTCCAGGCTAGTGCTGACCTCTTAAGCTTTTCTTCTCCTACCTGCTTGCTATTGATTACTTTCATTGTCCATATTTGAATCTTTATTCATTTATAATGTGCCTTTTTTGAGATGTGTAGCAAAATCAAATATGGAGTTTGAACATAAGAGAATTATGATTGATACAACACTGCAACATATTCTGGTTTATTCATTGTTCCCTGTTTGCTGATGCGTCTAACTTTATTAGTTTTCCTAGTCGCTGTTTCATATTGAGCTGCTCTCAAAGGCAGACCCTGTAGAGGACATAGCTGTGTAAAAAGGTACTGATGGGCGTTCAGGTGCAGATCTGTAACTGTTCCACTACTGCCTAACAGCCATTGCACTTCTTAAGGCTTATATAAACTCTCCAGTCACTCCTAGTTCTGCATCTCTTCCTTTCTGGAAGTATGTGGATCCCTGTGAGGTGGTGGGCAGTCTCCCTGCTCTGTTCAGGGTGTCTGTGTACCTCCTGCTGCCTTCTGAATGCTCCGGTGCTTTTTGCTTCTAGTCCTGATATCTTGTAGGTCTGGGAAAGGAACAGATCTGCCATGTCTGTCTTCAGTCTTTCATCAGCCATTATAATGCATTCAGAGTTTTTTTGGTGGCTTGAGGGAAGTGTTTTTTTTCTTTACTGTGTTCCTCATCTTGCACTTGTCAATGGATTTCATCTCTTAGCCACAGCAAAGGTTACAAAGGAGACAAACTTTTTCAAAGGGTAGCTTTGTGGTCAGAACATGGTCAGACTGGACAGACAATGTGTATTCCCATTTCTTTTCCACATATGAATTTTTAAAGAACTTTCTAGTTTTCTTTCTTTAGAGCATTGTCTGTCTAAGGTCGCTGTCTGTATGCATGACACACACAGCTCTGAGCAATGGAAAGTACTGTGTAAAAAGCTGAGTGCCATTTCCTAGCTGAGCTGGCATTGACACAAGATTCAGCACTGAATGCTGCCATCTCACTCATTGGTGCGGCTCTCAAGTTGCTAGATAGGCAACTAGTAGGCATCTACTAGTTTTACAACAGCATTAAAGTCAGTGGGGACAAGACTTGGGGGTCACTTTCTTTTAGTATGTAATGGGCACTTACAGCTGTGCTTTCCAAATACCCTTAGAAGCACTGGACTTTGTGGCTGTGTTTTCCCTTAAGTATGAAATGTATCTTCTTGTTGTTCATCTCCAAATGCAAGGTGTATTTAGATAGGAATAAACCAGAAGCACTGGTAGGACTTTGAACACATGAGACTTGGGATGTCATCTTGTGGTTGTTCAAAGAAGTGCAAGAACAACTTGTAGGTGTTGAGTTTACTGCCTCTCATGTTACACTGAGCTGGTGGTTCTTCTTGAGCTATGTGATTCTTCCTTGTACAATCTGTCTAGTTGTAAAGCAGATGATAGTGCAAGAACAACTTGTAGGTGTTGAGTTTACTGCCTCTCATGTTACACTGAGCTGGTGGTTCTTCTTGAGCTATGTGATTCTTCCTTGTACAATCTGTCTAGTTGTAAAGCAGATGATAGTAGCTGTTAACCTCCTTACAGCCCATTCCAGTAGTCAGGGTTTGGGATGACTACAGCAAGCAACTGATAGGAAGCCATGTGCTGCTTGGATACCTGAGTGTATCTGAGTACAGCTACTGTTGTTTGAACCTCCATGATGTCAGAGACAGAAGGACTCTGACATATTGCTGGCAAGTGACGTACTGCTGTTATTTAGCCATTTTTTGTTAAAAGCACTTTTTGTTTTAGCTGTAGCCTCTCCCTGGCTGTTTCAGCTGGCTAGCATCTCATGTTTGAATGACAGGCAGGTGCAGAGAAGGTAGCCTCATCATTTTCTTTTCCCAGAGAGGTCATTGTAGATGCAGGTAAGTATTTTCTGTGAAGCACAGAGTCTGTGTATTGGGGACTTAGTGACAGGAGTGCAGCTGAACTGGCCCTATCAGCTCACAGGCCAAAATAGCTGTCAGGTAAAATAGCTTACAGTTTAGGCAAAGCAAACTTGTAAGAAGAGGAAGTCCTGGGATTAAGTAATTTGCTATCATAAGGGAGAGTGCTATCAGTACACTTACATTCTGCCTTTTTTTCCTGTGGCCTCAGTTGCTGGCAATGGGAGCAGCACACCTGGGGCAAAGTGACCATCCCAGGAGTCAGTGCAGAACAAGAGCAGCAAACTGTTTCCTACACAGGGCTAAATCTTTGCTAAACTCTTTGAACTAGGCAAAAAGCATGTTGGAGTCATGCATAGCAGCTACACCAGGGATTGCAGATTTACCTAGCATTGTATGTAAATAGCAATGATCACATTTTCTTTCTTTTCTTGTGAACATATGTTTTCTGTTGTTTGTTACTGGGGCAGGCCAGGGAAGAAAAATGGCTTCTCAGGCTTTTCAGTTATGTTTTTAGTTTCACTACAATTAGGCAGAGCTATTATCAGGCCTGTGCATGCTTGGACAAAAAGGCATCTGGAAGAGGGTGAACTCAACTCAGAAGGGCAGTACCTGCCACTTGTCAAATGCTAGGGGACCGGGCTTGCTCAGATCTCTGCTCCATTTCATAATTGTTGTCTGGGGAATGGTCTTTCAAGTTAAATGCTTTCTAATTACAACCCTTACAATCAAGACACTTTCTCATCTTTCAATGAAAATAAGGCTGCTGTGATTTTTTTTACTGTCTGTCAGATTTATGGCATTGATTGAGACAGATTTTAATAGTGGATGATCAAACATTAGCTCATGCAAATTGCCAGTTATTTCTGGAGTGCTATTTCATCATTAGTGAAGGGCCAATCCATCTGGATGGTGATTAGTTCCAGCTCTGAGCTCTTGTTCATAGGTCAAGATGCTTGAGCATTTCTTAACAATCCCAAAATAAGGGCATTGCTATCTTTTTGACAGGATGACGGCTGCTTGCTCCACTCTAGCCAATGGGACTTCACATTCTGGAAATTATTTCATGTAATACCTTTACTCTAGCTTGTTCAACAGAATTAAGTCAGTGTCATTTACTTATTTGGCCTGACAGGTGCATGCTTATATTACAGTGCTGTTATAAGAAAGATTAAGTGTGCCACTAAATATAATGACAGAGATTTTTCAAGACTAATTAATTCTTGCAGTTATTTTTGTTATCTTTTTAAAAACAGCTGAAGTCTTTATCCAGTCAAGAGTGTGACAGTCATACCAAATGCTGATTTCAGTTTCTGTCGCAGATTTCCTACATGTCGAGCACCAGAGCATGTTCAGTGAGATGCTTCTGCTTTGGCCCTCCATAAAAGTGAGGTGGAATCCCAGGCTATAACCTCATTTTTTAGTACAGATGATATTTTACTGTGCCTGTGGAGAGAAGACTAAGGCTAAATGAAATACTTCCCATGTGCAGATCAGATTTCAAACAAGGGTTGAATCTGGGTTGTGTATCCTCTTATGTTTTGATTCAAGATCATCTCTAAATACAAGGAGTATAGTGAAACTATTAAATTTCATTTCTTTATTAATTTCCTAATTAATGAAGAAATTCATTAGAACTTTGTGCAGAAGTAGTTCCTTATTCTTCACTGTAAAGATAACAGTAAAATACCTTAAACTCCAGATTTTTGGCATTACATCCTCTGATAGACAAAATACAATACCTAATGCATTGCAGTTTTGCAATAGATAAAGAAAACCAGTAACTTGTATTTTACTTGTGGATAAGTTTATTTAAACATTTGTAAATTATACTAAGTAAACAGTATATCATTTATTTCTGTGCCCATGCAGTTGTTGTCAAGATACATATATAGCGTTGTCAAGACCACAGCACACTAACTAAGAATTTTAAGCAGCATGATGCTGAAAACTTTTCTAGAAACAATGTCTGACCCTTCTTTGATTGTACTGTGAGGTTTCTTTGGTATACATAATTATAAGTAGTGCTTGTTTTTCTTTAAGTTAAAATGCAAAGTTTCAATAGAAAGGAATTCTCAAAAGGAAGTATCCGTTAAAAAATAGAGATAGCAATAGCAGGCAGCCTCCTGAATGATTTTTACGAAAAATCTAGTTTAAAAGCAAGGAAGTCAGAACTTTGCCATGTGTAGACACCACTGAAGTAAAAAAAAAAAGTACATGAAACATGAGGGGGTTTATCCCTTGTTTTTTGAAAACACCTGTCATGGCCCCTTGAACCTTGGCTAACCTTGTTTAAATTCTTACTTTTCTATTTTACAGGTCCAAATACTAGCAGATACAAAGGATGGAGAGCCTTGGTGAATTTGGTCCACGGCCTGAGGGGAAACCTTGTTACTATTTAAAAAGATGAGGTAAAAACTCTTCTTTAAATTGGTTTCACCATCTTCATTGACAAATAGTTCTGTTGAGGGAGAAGGGAAGAAACAATAGAGGTAAAAAGATGTATACAAAATACTGCAGTGTAGTTTTGTAAAAGACATTTAAGATATTAAAATGGATCAGAATGTTTAAAGAGCATGGTAATTTCAGTTAAAATACAGTAAAAAAGAATAAGATAGTTCAGATTAAAGTAGACTGAAATCCACTCAGGACTATTAACTATTTTTAATTATGTAGGTTATTAACACTTCTAAAGCACTCACTTGCTCCATCTTTACTTAATAGGTTAGTTTTAATATAGATTTTAATTGTTTCTCAATAAAAATCAGCTGAAGTTGTTTGTAGCTATAAGGGTATTATAATCCCTATCTCCCTGCTAAAACTGAGTTGATACACTCCTTACACAGACAAGAGATTCTATCCTGTTGATGACTCACACATAAGCTGGCTTCATATCACAGCTGAAGAACAGTAACATTTAAAAATTCTTACCGGCAGTGAATAGAGGAGTACTGCTACAAACAAGAGTAGAATCAGCAAGATGATCAGGCCTATAAAGAGCCATTTAAACCTGCGCCACACAATATATTTCATTGTCTTGCAGGGATTTGTAAACCAAAGGAAGGAAGTATCTGGTCGGCTGCATTTTGAAAGAAACAACTATTACTCATACTATAAAAACAGGGAATACTTATGCTTAAATATAGCACATGAAAACACTCTGGTTCAGAGGCTGAAGCAAACACAGATAGTTTTGTCATGTAAGATAGCAGTTTCAGTAAACGTGTGCCAGTAATACTGAAACCACCTTGCATTTTATCCTACTGCTTGCAGAAGGAAACAAGACTGGCTTTTATAAATGAAAGTTTGCAAAGGATAATTGATGTCTAATAGATCCTTTACTGCATGCAGATTTTGTCAAGAACATCATAGTAGCTAGATGTTATATATTTCTCAAGCTAGTGAGAGAAAAACATCTTACTTTGGTAGATCTAGTTTTGGGTTCATGTTGGGTTCATCTCTTCCTTTACCAGCTGGCCTTTCCTCAGCTTCTTTTTCATTGACAACTTCCAATGTCATTTCAACTTTACCCTTCAGAAAACACATGGCATGAGACAAGCATCTTATTGCAACAGCACTAATAGTACTTGTTTGGTACTGCTGCAGCAGTTTGAGATCGGCTCTGTGTGCATCTGTGTGTTTTCCATTTCCTTCCCAAAACAGACTTATTTCTGCACTATGACAGTGTTACAACACAGTACCAGAGAATGACAGAAAAAAAAGAAATCACAGTGCATAGAATGGTTCTGGTAATTAATTTGTGGTTCTGTTTTAAGCTATACATTGCTTTTTTTCCGATTTAGCAAAACAAAAACAGTTGTCTTCTTTCAAGTGCAAAACAAAACCAATCGTTCTCTTTCAAGAACAACCCAAGGACTGCATCTTTTCCAAACGACTAAGGATCTCATTTTTCATACTGCTGTGGATGATAGATGTTTCTGAATATTTTTCCTGATTTATTAAATTGCAGTAATAAAGTTTAAAGGCAAAAACATTAGAAAGAAGAAGCAGGCACACTTGTAAGGCTTAATATTCTGGCAAGTGATAAATATGCATTTATATTCTTCATAGAACAGGTTAAAATGCTTTAGGTCTTTTGATTGCCCCCATAATCACAAAGATAGCCTGGGTTCTCAGTATATAAATTATATTTCCCGTGTACAAAAAATTCTTTGTATTTAAACTTCTTTCTTTAGTCTTTAATGCATTTAGGATGTCTTGTGTTTCTTCTAAGCAATAACATGATAAATTCAATCAGACAATAACTGTGGTGGCTTCTTTGACAAGATAACATGATTCAACCTCCTGTCAGAGTCCTTCAAGGTAAACAGAGTTAAAAACAAAATAAATTTAGGTATTAAACTCATACTTTAAAACAAAAAATTGTTGATGGAGCAGAATTCCTGAAATTGTGCATGGAATGTTCTATTCACTACTCCTCTGTGTATCCACTGAAAGCTGACAGCTAAGCAGGGGACTCCTTACAGTCTTTCTTTATAATTTGAAAAACAAGGTAAATGAATTTTAAGTACTTCTTAAAGAAGTAATAATCATACCGCTAAAATACGGGAGCCATCCTTTTCGACATAACATGGCCACCACCCTTTCATGGATTTCTGTTCAAAGAGAGAGGCAGTCCTGGGAGCCTTCTGAGCGCTGTCTGCCTTGTATTCTGGAATCATGTCTATATTGCACTTCTCTGGAACTTTTGCTGGAATGATTGTTTTATGTAAATCAAGTTCCACAAAGCCTAGGAGATGGATTAAAAAAAAAAAAAACACTGCAGAACACAAACCATACAGCGTAGTGGTTCAACAACATGTTATACAGGAAAAACAATCAACAGACACATTACAGTCGTGTTTGTCTAAAGATGCTGTGAAGCAGGGAAGTGGGACACACCAGGCTGTGTTTAAGCCCATCTTGCTTGTGGTGAAAGCACTGATGTTGATCACTTGGACTTAGCAAGCTCTCCTCACCCTTTTTTAATGTGAGATCACTTGATTTTTTAATAGAGGGTTTTTTTTTCCCCACACACACCTAAACAGAAGCTAGCCAAATACAGCGATGTAATACTAATGTAATTTTGGATAGTTAAATGCATGACTTAGCTAACTTTAATGATGGTTATAAATCAATTATTTGTTTTCAGATTTTGGTTTGCATGTAAGGTAAAGACTTTGGAGCTGTCTTAACATAGGGCACAGAATCTCCTGCAGACCAGTATCTACAAAAAGTAGGGATTAATAATGGTGTGAAGTAGAATCAATAATGGTGTGAAATAGATTGCTTAATCTAAATTACAGCCTTATGTCAATACTCTTAGAATTGAAGTACTGTTGTTTTAAGTAATTTTACTTAAAGAAAGAAGCAAAGTAAGTTTTAATGCACATTATCATTTCATGCACTTTGTGATAGGGCTTGCCTGAATGAAAAGTATCTTGGTTTGCCTGCAGGTAAGCCTTTACTGAGTGAATATTCACTCAGTCGTTCCTGAGCACAAGTAACCCTGTACTGTGTGGGAAAGCAGGAGTGTATTTGCATGCTAGGTAGCTCACTTCATAAGCACAACCCTTATGCGATAATTTAAAATTGTTTGGTTTTATCTCTTACTTTGAGACTACAATAATTCTTTTCTTAGAAGTCTTACCCAGATAGTCATCCAAGGAGAACTTGTCATTATCCCATATTTGAATGATCAGTTTGGGTGGGATTCTGAGTTCTGTCTTGTCAAGACTCCAAAAATGTTCCTAAAATTTCATAAAAATGAAACCCAAGCATCTTTTAAAATTACTTATGAAAATTCAAAGCTGTGGTCTGTTAGTACTTGTGACTTCTGGGGTTGGCAGAAGTATTAAGGATCTAATCCTGCCCTTGCTAAGAGAAGACTGCTGCCGTTGCCAGCACGGTGTTCCTGGCTTAAAGGCAAAATTGAATCTGTTTGCAATAGCAGTTTCAGAATAGTACGCAGAACTGAGCCAAACTGTCTCCTTTAATATCTAGGTACAAAAATAGCAGACTAATTACAATCTGTATTCTAAGTATTGAAATCTTTAGAAATACGTACCTTTTTGGAAACTACACAGAGTTGCTCCGCTGGGAGGTAGTCAAAAGGAAAAACAAATCTCCAGTTAAAATTCCCTTCACCATCCAATGATCGGTAATGAACATCGGTTTTCTGCTTATTTTCTTCACTACCAGGCATCCACCTGAAAACAGAGATGCGTCTGGTGTTTGCAGTGGGAATACACTGGTGCTTGTTCGTACTGTAACCACATCATTAAGTGATTGCAAACAAGCTGTAAGAGCTGCTCACAGAGGGCTGGGGAGTCTTTCACACCCTTTTGCAGTTTGGCTCCAATTTGGCACTGTAACTGAAAACATCCTAACTGAGTTTCTGATCTGCTAAGACCAGTACTGTATCAGTGGTGAGTTGTTGGTGGGGTGCTGTAATTTCTTTTTTAGGAGAAATTAGATCAATAGCCTAGTAGTATATTTCTCTGATTTCTATTGAATTTTTTTACATTAAGACTAGGAAATGTAAAATAGTAAGAATCCAGGTTATGCAGCACCAAAGCTAACTCACTGTCTTTTCAGTTGCTTCCTGTCTCAGGAGATGAACTTCTGGGATCTTTCACTGCACATTACCTGGTCATGCTTTATCTCATACTACATCTGTACTTCTCTGAGGTTAGCACTATTTCAGAGGCTGTAGCATGCATTGACTTGGCTGAACCAAATAATCTTTGGAACCTGTGCTCTAGGCATTGCCAGGACATTCTGAACATCATTCATTTGTAAGTGTTACATGATAGAGTGCTCTTACCCCTTCACATAAATGTCACTCATTTCTTCCCCTGTGATGCTTTTTTCATCCAGAAGGACATCTTTGGTGTTCCAGACAATCACCCGCAAGATATACCTAAGATAGAAGATGGTTGGGGAAACAGAATTGAATGGCCTTTATCAGAGCTGCCAGATGGTGTGTAGTATATAGGGGTACTTACTTCTTGGCTTTTCGGGGAGCGATGTTGAAGGGAGGGCCTGGAGGTCCTAAGCTTTTGGGGAAGACATCAACCCACATCTGGAGCTTTCCCTGTAGCAGTGGAAAAGATGGATGAGGGATTGTTCGTTGCATACAGGTTTGTCATGGTAATTCCATGGAACTGCTTATTGACATGCTTAGTACTAGTTTTAGCCACAGAGCTGAGCTCACTCTTGTTACCAATGTCAGAACTTCTACGGACTTCAGATAGGAGCAAGCCCAATCCCTTGTGTTATATAGGCTTCTTCAAACAAACTATGCCAAGAATTCAGAAGCTCTTAGGGACGTTAATTCCTTGTGAATTCAGTGCAAGTTAGGTGCCTACATAGTTCTTATTCTGTACATCCAAATTTCTATTCTTTTAGAAGTGGTATAAAGTACAGTGTCATACATGTGGCTGATGTTTTGCGGCTGGTGGCCTACCCAGTGTAGATGATCCGGCCCCTTAACTAGACTCAGAAGTAAGGCAACTACTGCAGACTTTATACTCTACTACAAATGCAATCCCTTTTACTTTTGCAGATGGGTTTTTCTGGTTGCTGCAGAAACTTTCTTAAAAAACCAACCACTGGTGAGTTAGTAAATGCCAGAAAACAAATGTTAGCCTTTGTTCCTCTCTAACAGAGAGGTCCAACAGAAGACTTCATGTTTAAACTAGCACCTCTGGACCATGTACAGAAATGACAAGTTTGGTCTCGTTCATTGAACGTAGCTAGGAAGCGCTCGAGCCAGGCTGTCTCCTTTATTGTTGGTGAGGTATTAAACACATATTCCAGTTTATTTCAGTAACAAAGTAATAAATAAATCGTTCCCAATTGCCACTCTGTCAGTGTTTAAGGTGTCATTTAGGGGTCTTAATGGCAAAACATAATGACATTTTGTTATGTTTCTAGACTAGCCTGCTTTAGTTTCTCAGCCAAGTAATATTAATTTGTAGCCTTTTCCCCCTGAGTGATACTGCTGTATTGTCAACATGATATAAATGCAGGAATGCTCCGTTTCTGCATTCAAGAAACCAGAAGTCAACCAGTTCATAGTACCTGGGAGATGTTGGGCTGGAAGGTGCTATATAAGGTCCTTGTCTCCACATGTTCGGGTACCAAACCCTGGGTTCTGAGGATATGAAGGGCTAGTTGCTCTTCACTTGGACCAAGATGCTGATGCAAAATTTTGTTAGCCTCTGAAATAAAAGAAATGGAAAAAGAACAGGGGCTCATGAACCAGAATTTGCATTTGAACTTTTTACAGAACTTAAACCCGGACAGAAAACTGTGCTCAACATTTAAAAAAAAAAATCAAAGACTTCAGGTATTTATGGAAAATTAGGGAAAAAAAATTATATTTGTATCAATATGAATTTAAGAAAGAAATATAAAATAAATGAACAGGCTTACCAGCTTCCTCCAAAGTATAGTCTCGTCCCCCGTAGTTAATCTTTCTACCATTCTCGGAGAGGACAGGAGGAGCATAGCCTTTAAACCTGGCTACGTTTTGCAATAACTGGGTTGGTTTGAGTTGATCACGCCAGGTATTCACACCAGAACTTTTAGGAAAGCAACAGACATCCTACAATTATTCACCATTCAGAGCATTTATACATCATGTAACATGTATTTGTTAAACTAATTCAGAAAGGGCAGCACTGTAACTGCCTAGATTGAGGCCGCTTGAGTTTGATAGTGACATAATTTTGTACCAGCTCAATTACCTTCCAAGACAGCATGATTTTTTTTTCTTTACCTATCAAAATGATTTACGCTAACAGATGCTTTCATATTTATTTCCATGAGGTCAGAAAGTTCTGTTAAGTGTATGTTCTGTGGACAGAAATAACACACATTACCATATAAAGAGAATATTAAGATGTTTGACATTATGGTTTTCAGTCAAGGCTCTTCTGAAGACTTTGCAGCTTAACTTGGCATTCAGATGATAGAGTGAACACAACAAACACCCGTGAGAAGCCATAGCATTGGTTTTTAACCATATAATTAAGATGAAGGAAGCCCAGATTTTTCTTACAGAGACTGGATACTAGATCTTACAGATAAAAATTTTCAATAGATAAAATTACTTACATGCAATACTGCTGTGGGATGCCACAGTGAGATCCATAACGAGAGAGGAATCTGTTCTCAAGATCAATTATGGTTTCACCCACTTTTTCATCACGAGTCAATGTGTCATAGTCATAGACTGAAATTTTCAGATCCTTTTCTTGAGGCAAGAAGCAGCTGAGTTCATACATTCTGAACATAAAAATGTCCAGTTAACTGTGTTGCTCTTTTGAGCAATACTTCTTTATTTTTAAATGTAAAAACAATGTAAACCTCCCACTTTTTAGTTTATTTTTGAGCAATAGCCTTTAAAAAATATTAAAGGGATGCTTCCAGTGCTGATAAATCTAGCAGAAGTTATTACTATTTGCACTTACTAATAATTCCAATTGTACTGCTATGGATATTACATCTTTCCTTTCTGCACAACATATTACTTAGATGTTTTCTGTGCAGTAGCTTGAATTGAGACTGAGAAAGAAATGAGTGTGGGTCTGCCAGCCACTCTGTAAAAAGGGTGGTTGTTCAATCCATAGTTTCTGTATGATTAGAATTTTTTTTTTTTCCACAATACAAACACAGTTGGAGCCTTAAAAATATGGTCCAAATGTTTGGCTTCTATGACTAGAAGGGATTATTCTGTCAGCTAGCTGTCCTACAGAAAACAGACTGTAGAGTTTTCTCAAATTAATTATCTGAATTTACTTTCCAGATATGCAGCGTCATGGTTTCTACTGCTGCTGAATCCATTACTTGAGGTAAAGTATTCCATGGTCAATTATTCTCTGCATCTTTTTTTTTAGTTTGTTAACTTTGACTTCCAGAATTCCAGATTCTAGAAAAACTTGAAATTTTGAAGGTACTTTGTACCTGTAATCAAGTCTCTTTGCTGTCTGTTTTTTTTGCATAATCTGAACAATTGAAATCCTGTAGTATGTCACTGCAAAGTAGGCTTTCCAAACTCTTTATAATCCTTCTAGTCCTCCTCTCCTGACTTTCTAAAAATCCTCCTCTAACTGCGGACACCAAACCAGATCCAGAATTTCATTGGTATTATAAAGGTGATGTAACCTCTCCATTCCTAATTAGTATTTTCCTATTCATATATTTCAAAGATATCATTAGCCTTTGAAGGGAAGACCAGTATACTGGGAATACATGTTAAGCTGATTAGTCATCATGACATCCAAGTAGTTTTCAGAGTGAAAATATGCTTATAGAATATGGAAGAAGTTTTTGTTATTCTTCCATGCATAACATAGGGTGGTTTTAAGAGACATGCATTATTTGACTTTTTGTGCAATTTACCCATGTGATACAGAAACTCTACAGACTAGCCAAACACCTGTGTTAGCCAGTGATTTCAAAGGGAAATGCCTTCTGCAACTTTACTCACAAATAACTGTCAGTGTATAACTATGAACAGAGCATTGGCTATTTCAAATAATGGTTTATCTTAAAAAATAGGAAAACATTCTAAAATACAATAAATTGAAAATACAAAAAAGTTTGTTACCTGCCAAAAATTGGGTTGAGAGTATTAGGCACATAGTTATCTCTGTCTTCAATTACTTTTTTACTTACAGATATTTTTATATAAGGATCACACTATTTAAAATAAGAAAAAAAATATATTGTTAAGAAATACTTATCCAGATTAGTGTTATTTAAAAATATACTACAGCAGAGTTAGCTCACAGACATTCCAAACGCAGAGTCTCACCAGCCCATTATTATCCTGGGGCTGAAGCTGCAAAGCTCGAACAATATAAATTCGCACAATACACTCCTGAGGCCCACTGTCTGGTAGCTCGCGGAACTGGCGAGGAGGAGCTGGAATAGTGGGATCATCAGGTAATGCATAGATTTTAAAGGATCCCTAAAAAATAATATAAAGACTCAGTCAAGATAAATGTAGAAAAGTCACTCTGCTAGGTTTGTTTTTTCTTATTTATCCTACACATACATACTCTGTTTTATATATGAATAGCAAAATTATAGCCTGATACACAGTCACTTAGAAGTCTTGTTTTACTTTAGTGGGTTTTGGATAAGACTTACTACAAAAGCAAGTTTATATCCTTAGCTGATTTAAATCAATACAGCTGTTCTGATTTCAACACAATTACTGCGTTTGCTCCAGCTGAAAATACGTAACACATACTTCATATTTGTTTCCCTCTCCAAAAGTATCATTTAATGTTTGGGTTTGGTTTTTTGTTGTTGTTGTTGTTTTTCTAAATGTACAATGTTAACATTATTTTAATCTTTAAAAGTCACAGACAGAGTCACAGAAATAGTGCAAAGTAACTTTTTCCAAATTAATTCTAAAGATGTACTTTGCTCAGACCATCTGCAGGTGAAACTTTAGCCCTATTCAAGAGGTCATCTGGGAAGGTTCTGTTCCACAGGTACCAAGGAAGATCACATTAGCAGGAGTGATACTTCTTTTAAATTAACATGTATCATGTTTAGTGTGAGTGATGTGTAGCTGTACTTCCTTGAAAAAGAAGGGCCTGTACCTAAGTAGTTACAAGCATCTGTTGCCCCTATTAGCGCATGCATCCATATTTAAGCTGAAATGCTTGCATGCAGACTTACCTAAATGATAAGCACTTACATACAAAAGACTGCATCTAGCATTTGGTTGTTGCCCATCATTTGAAATTTACCTTGAATTCCCCAACCACTGATGGATCATCATTGTCCTCAGATTTGCCTCTATATAGTTTAAATGTATCACAGAAGTCTGTTAAGCTATTAAATTCAGGTACTTTTTCCAATTCACAGTCGTACACCTTAAAAAAAGAAAAGGAAAAGGAGAAAAGTGCAGTTTAGAAATTATCATACATACCATCTCCACCATTATGGCATTGCAAAATGTACTGTATGTTTGATGGAGTATCTTAATGAACCAAAGCATTTGGAACTATTTTTATTTTTACATTAAAGTGGAAGCAAATGCAATGTTTGCAATGCTATCAAGCTTCATTTAGGCTTTGTTAAAACCAGAGTAAATAGCATTTCACAAGCTTATCTTTACTTCTTTGTTAGGTGTATTAGATGAGAAATGAAACTGGTCTGGCTTCAACTTTTAATCAGCAGACATCAGTAAAATTACTGATCCTCTATGTTCATACTTTCTCAATGTGTATTTTTATTTCGGATCTGCCTGGCACCCAAAGTGGAATAAATTCCATTTGATTGAAGGTTAGATTAAATTCTTAATACATCTCTTAAGAAGATATTTTTTGCTTCTTTTCTACTTAACTACACTTATTAAAACCTTCATTTCACCACATGAATTAGTAATGGCCCTTTGCAGAAAATCATGTACAGTTAAATTTTGAAGAGCATCTAAGAAAACAAAGGCCACAGCTCTGACTGGGTTTTGGGCTTATAAACACTGAGATATGTTTATTTACTTTATCCTGAGTAATACCTTTAAAGTGTCATATCCTTTTTTAATATACTGTCCACATTTTTCATGTTCTCCTACTGAAGCATAAAATTTGCTCCACCAATCAACAATTTCTTCCTCCTTAAAGAAAAGCAAATTAAAAAAGTCTTTTATTGGGAGATAAAATCTCTTTTATATCATGCTGTACAGCAGAAACAATGAACAATTAAGCATACTAAAAGATAGCATACTCTAAAATTTATTGTCAGTTAAGTAATATTAAAGGTTCATCTGAAAGAGAATTAGAATCTAAGTATTAATGCTGAAAAGATGGAATTTCTTACCCAGGTACCTAGTCTATAATCCAGCTGCATTGGTAGTCAACAGCCAGCCATCTCCAAGCAAGCAATTAATTACTGGTATCTAGACACCTATCTCAAAGGACCGGTTTCTAGAGGCGTGTCTGTTTCCTCCATCTTCTGGCAGTGCAGCACAGCCTAGCCACCTAAGTTCTAGATTACTTAAAGTAAGTCAGAGGAGATGAACGTACACTTAGCCAGAGCAATCATCATTTCAGCTGTTAAGGAAAAACACCATCATACCTGGTATTCGTTACAGGAATTGCATGACTATAAAAACTACAGTGGACATGTTGAAAACTTTTTCCTGAGGGATAAACGTGCTAGTTTGCTTTCAGCATTCCCATTTATTTGAAAACTGCTGCCATATAACAACACTGGGACAGAGCTGTAACTGCTCTAATTATACATCATTCCATTAGACCCGGTGGAGATTGTCGTGACAGAATCTGGCAGTTTGAGACCTACCTTAATGTTTACCAAATGCAGTTGAAAAGAAGGAGCAGTGAGCTTTGCCCTCTTAAAAATAATACTTCAATGAGTCTCATGAAACCCTAGATGCTAACAATCTATACAGTCCACTAAGACAGTATTTCTGTCTTAAAATATTAAGTCTGATAATCACTTTGTTCAGCAGTGCTATTTTCTGTATTTATCCATAGGGATTGCATAATAGAATTATTTGCCCCTGAAAACATACTTCAATTGGTGATGAATAGTATTCATTCACTCTGAATGAACAGAATGAATAGGTATGTTTAAGATTGTTTGGATTTAAAGACAGCCTTAAAGTATTATACACATCATTGGGTTATTATTTCAGTCTTGCATATTTTTCCTAAATTTATCATTTTTACAAGTTGATTGTAGGTTTTATGTCAAACATTTTCACAGATTACTGTTCTCATCTACATACTTAAAATTCTAATTTAGGAGGCAGTATTGATATTCTGATTTCCAATAGGAGATCTCACTTACCTGAAAGCAATGTGTCAATTTTTAAAAGTAGTATACATTACCTTTTCTGTAAGCTGCTCATGAAGATCAAGTCACCAAAAAAGAGCAAAATAAAAATAATGGTAAGGATATGATTTGTAGAATTTTATACAGTTAAAAGTATAAAAGTTTAGGGGTTTGTATATAATATGTATGTAAACTAAGTTACATCAATAATTTATAAAAACTTTTGAAGAATATTCAGACACCATGTGTTTAACTTTTTTCTTTGCTGCTACTGTCAGTATGTCCTAAATATTAAATGGGATCATATTAGAAAAAAATTAAAAAGCAGGTTTTCAGGACATTATCACATTGTGCTTTGTTCTTCACATAACAAAACAAAACTGAGAGAAACTTGGTTTTCTCGTTGTATCATTGCAATGTTACACTCTGGATTCTATTGATTGATTTCCACAATAGCATCATTCCCTGCTTTCATCTGTAGTTGCAGAGAGCACTGGATCTGATTTATTTCAGATGAAAAGTGTTTTTAACAGCACTTACAAAACTGAATCTATTCCAGAGATTCTTTTCCACACAAATTTCACATATGTAAAATTAAAGTGATTGTTTTTGGCCCTTTTTGCATATTTACTCTATCTTTGCCAGAACCAGGACAGCTTCTTTGTAAAACAATTTAAAATAATTTGCTAATGCTCAACAGCCTTTTCCTTTTCCTTCTACTATCATATTTCAGTTGTTTACAGGTTGTGGATTATCAGGAGTCTGAAAAAAAAGTGAAGAATTATAAAGTACAGTAACAACCAGTATGTGTATCTATAGATTTATCTATATAAGTGTAATAACAATCTGCAGAATCCAAAATGCTTCACCTGTTCAACTACAGATACCATAATTATGACCTGGTAGTCCATTAACAGCAAGCATCATGCATCCCATTTGGAAGCCATGATTAGCAAGTGTGATTTGTGCTAGTGTTTCTATAGCATACCTTGTCTTTTAATTTAAAGGCATAAGCCATAAATTTTTGTGCAAAGCAGAAGAAATATGCAAAATATTTTATGAATACAAGCCAAATGCATCAATACCTCAGGACATCACTCTGGTATATCATACTCATTTACTCCCATTTCTATTGTGTAAGTAATTATCTTGCTGGGATATTCAGGTCTACTGTATTTTAGTAGTCTTGTCAGAAATCAGAAATACAGCATAAGTTTTTCAGATTTGCACAGGACCGTCAGATTTTCTAAAGGCATTTGGAGCAATTTATTCTCTTGAAACCGTATCATTAGTGATTTGCAAAACTTACAGACAGAATTCATGAAGTAATTTTGAATACTTTGCCATATTTAAATTTGACTTTGTTTAAACACTGGTTTGTAATGTTGACAACATGAAGGGTAGCTTGCATAATTATGCAATAATAACTTAAAATCTCAATTTAAAGCCTTTTCACAAAGTATATTGTGTAGAACTCTGAATTTTCATCAAAGCATAATTTGGAACCGTTTAAATTAGGGTTAGTGGGTCTGGTGGGTTTTTTCCTTGATATACCTTCAAATGTCTCTTCAAATAATGCATTTGGTAGGCTCTGGGAAGAAGAGATTAAGAAAAAAAAATAATCAAAACCTTAAGACCTTCTTTAAAAATTCCCAAAGCAAATAATGAGTCTTCAATATTTGGATATTATTGTTGCTAAAACTGGTAAGCAGGATGTGTTCACGGAATGCCAAAACACAGAATAAAATGCCATATGATAAATTTGAGATTTTGGAGTGAAATATTCACATGGTAAAGATCATGCAATGGATACTGTCCTTTTTATAATGTACCCAGTAACTTCACTGTAGATTGTTATACATGACATTTTCAAGACAGTAACACTGAACTATTAGCTTTTTGAACATCTTAAAATTGGGGGGGGGGGGGGGGGGGAATCAAGAGAAACGGGGGATCCCTAGAAAAGTTAGAGTTAGAATTCTATCTACTGTAGATTTCTTTTATTCTCCAAAAAGTTGACTTTTAAACAAAGTTTAAATATTAATAGTGTGGTTAAATAATTCCTGCTGATTTTGGTGCTTTTAGTACATAGATTCCAAATAAGCTGACACACACGCAAAAAAAAGATTTTAATAGTTCATACATATTGTACACACATAGTAAGACTTTTAGAAAAAGGATACCTTAATATTTGTAACTAATCATGCTAGACTTATGAGCATCATCTCCTCCAAAATCTCTCTATGGAATAATTGCCAAGAAAAGTACAGCCCTCATGACATCATCACATTAACATTCTTCCCCCATCCGATCCCATTCTGGTCATCTCCATGCATTAGCTCGGTACATACATACATGCACTGTTGTTGGAGAAGCCATTTTGCTGAGTGCTGTTGACATACTGCTTAAACACTAGAAATTGGAATGTAATTGATGAAATTTTGGCATTTTGTGTTCACAGGGTGTTGCCTATATGCCACTTACACTTTCCACAGTTGTATTTATTTCAATTTAAATTGTTTTGACTATTCTTTCCTCTCTCAAATGGATGCTATCACTGTGTCTAGGGTGATGTCAGACTCTTTAAGAGAGTTTCACCATGTGTAGCATTTAAAATTTTCCCTCTTTAGTTGAAATCAACTACAAAATTCAATCAATTTTGCCAGTGAGTTTAAAGTGCTAAGTCTTTTTTTTTTTTAAAATCTTTTTTCTTAAAATTATTAAAGGAAATACAAATTCTCTGTACCAGCTATAAAGCCTTTATATTAGAACAAAAGGCCTAATTCAGATAAAAGTTCTAAATTTAGTACTAAGGACAATTTACATGTATGATGAAGGTAAATGAAAGAACGTGGTTACTTAGAGTCTGAATATCATGACATTAAGATACAGAAGAAATAAAGGAAGAACAATGCAATCAATAACATACTCAAATAGCAGTGAGAGTTCGAAAGTTAAAATTCAGTAGTATTTACTTTGGGACCTCTGTGAAAAACTGTGGATTAGAAGCCTGCAAAATTATTATATTAAAGGCTATAACTTTTGTGCTTCCTTTAAAATAACAGGCCATCAGAAATTTATGAAAACACCTTCTAGGTAAGGGGAACATTTTACAGTCCTAAAATAATTGAAAAATTTTCCTTGAAATTCCTGTCTGGAATTTGCCTTAACTCACCTTTCAACTCAAGAGTAAAATTCTGCAAGCTGAATTATTTTTTACCTGGAAAGTAAAATTGTATTGTGGTGGTCCTAAAAGAATCAGAGTAGCAGAGAGATTCACAAGGCACAACAGAAAAGGAAAGAGAAGTGGTGTTAGTGCAGAAAAAAATTGTTTCAGTGGTATCAGTTTTGGATGACTTCATGGTAAGAGAGGCAGAGCCATGACTGATAAAAGGAATGGCTGAAGGTCTGTGTTCCTGTAGCTTTGATTCTGTACCCACCAAAGCATACACCTACTTCTAGCTCCTTTATTCAGAACTGCTCAGTCTGTGGAACATCAGGCTGCTCTAACCCTCACCAGTGGACAACCAGGTAATGTTCTATCATATGCTTTCAGTAGCTATTGAACAACTGAATTTATTCTTAAGCTACTGGGTGAACTTTACCATGGACAAAAAGCTATATTTTGATGTTTACTATATGAAAACAGAGGTCCAAATGATTAACATATTTCCTTTGCTTTCCTGTCACAAAGTAACTTTGTTCCATCTGGCTTTCCAGAAGGTTGCCTATGTTTCTGACAATTTTGCTGTCTAGATAGTCTCTCAGAAGTCACGGATCTGAAGAAGAAAGTCAAGCATCAAATGTTAAAGATTACCTGAGCTGCTAGAAGTGGCTGTGTGTCTTCCATTTCAATTACTGTATCCTGGCGCGGTGCAGCAGAGAGTAGACTAACTGTAAGCCAAAGATTTTATTAAGGCAATATGGTGTAGGAAAAATCTCTTACTAAACATTTTCATCAGATTTTAAATCCAAACAGATACAGAAAATGTAAAATAATTCATTGGCTGTATGTTTGATCCTTTAAAGAAAGCAATTAGTTGACATTTTTTGGTAAAAATACAGAATATATTTTTATGCAGAATTGTGAGCATTTCTCAAATATATAGAATTAAAAAAAAAAAGAATAAAACTTGGAAAAATAGAGAGGAAAATGTCAGAATTGTATTCAGAGCATTCTTGCTCGAATACTGGATCTTTACTTTGGTACTTAGTGCAGGGGTAATCTGCAGGTAGTTAAATTTCAAGTTGATACTAAAGGGGAACTTCAGGGAACCAGTACACTAAGTCTGAGAGTGGACTTGCCTTTGCACTATGTCCTCTTATGCTCCATAGAATATTGCACTAATTAATGCTCTGAGTTAGATTTTTTTTTTCTTTTCAGATCACAGTATCTCCAAACAAGCACACAACATGAGATGGCTATTCATCGGCAGAGTATGCAGAGTAAACACTGAAGATTGGTTATTCTAGCATCTCATAAGAAAGCAGAACTTTTCATTTTCCAGCTGTATACCTTTCAGTTGTGGTGCAATGTCTTCTTTAGTAGTGTAGGGGTCACAGCGAAAGCTTTCCAGTAAATCAATAGTACACTGTCCCACGATGGGCTTCCGTCCAAATGGTCTGTGGTCAATTACTTTAATAACAAGAGATGGACTGTATAACTCCTCTTTTGGCAAAAGCTAAAAATGAAAGGTTAGAATGTGTTTATAATGCAAACAAAAGGAAAATTAAGACTAAAGATTCCCCCCCCTAAATCAGAGCTGTTACTTCATTTATTTAATATTGAACTACTATGTTTTAGGGCTGTATGCTGAATGAAAATTTCTAACCTTATAATATGATTCAATAAAAGTCAATAAGAATAAATTTAATTGCCTCAAATCTTGAATTTTCTTGACTCTTGCACAGCTCCCATCAAATTAGCCACACATGTACAGGCAAATTGATGCCTTTTCAAATAAATACATATACTGCACTCGATTGTGCATATAAAATTGTATAATTTATCAATGACTGTTTATATGACCTTTATTAGAATTTTCAGGCTCAGTAAATTGCTACGTTAAATCAAAAAAGGATGCGCAAGATTTTCTGTTCATTCTTGCATAACAAACCCTTGACCTTTAAAGGTATAGGATAACTGATTTTGTTATAGATAGCTGGCATATAGGTTTTTTCAACGTACAACTTTCATGAAGAGAACAGAAGATGGAAAATTTGGTGTCTTTTTGAGGTTTTTGATCACCACAGATTCCACCCTTTCACCCCCACACTCCACAATGAGACTCGGAGACATAACAGGTGCCAGTTGGTAGTTTTTCATATTCCGCAACCCCCAAGCCAGAATCTGTAAAATAAAATCCAATATAAGCAAAAGTGAGAGAGATATCAATATGCGTAATATGATACTCAAAAAGTAGGGAAGAAGAAATGAAGCCTTTTCAATAATAAAATGTGACTTGCAAAATATTTCAAGGTGGTAGTTCTAGGAAAGTTAATGGAAAAAAAGAAAATCAAAAACACTTAAAAAAATCCCTCACATTTCTCACTATGAGGTGAGGGTTTTTTTTTTCCCTGAAGCAAATACACAAACTTACTATATAGAGGATGAGATGACTGTACTTGTATTCAGTTAGTTTAAGAATAAACCATACCTCAACAGCAGTGAGTTGAACTACTGGCCTGATTCCCTGAGGTACCATGTAAAGCTTTGGTGCTCTTTGTGATGGAAGAATTGGAAGGTTGGCACCACCCTATTGACACACAAACACGTATATTAGTTTCTGTCATCTTCCTTAAATGAAATACCTTGCAAGTGTTAAGACAATTCTTCACATTATGACTCACTGTGAAAGGATATATATCACACTATATTGTATATGCACACAAAAATATATAGAAGAAATGTATACCTTGTCCCTCAAAATAAGTTCTGCAGCAAAAAGAATGTCTCCACTTGCTTTGCCATTATTTATTACAGGATACCAGAGCAGTTTTGGTGTGATGTCCTCTTCTGGGATTGACTTGACCATGGGAGAACAAACACTTCTTCCAAGGAATTCATCTTTACCCTGCAACCGAAAATGGCAATCATCATAGCCATAAATGTTATTCTCAATTAGTATCAATAAATAAGAAAGCAGTCAGGGTAAAAAGCATTCACCTACCACTTGGTCACTGTCAAAAAGTTCAATAACAACATTAGGTGGGTTTTGGGCTACTGTCTGTGGGTCCCCATAGATCTCAATTTCATTAAATATTAGAGTTTGGTCCCATGTAGGATTTAGAGTTGAATGAATGATCTCAGTTGTTTTGCTTTGATGGAGGAAAGAGACGTGAGCATACGGATCTGAAATGTCATACAAAAATTAATAGCATAGAGTTACAGACAAACAAAATCCCATCAAGCCATAAGGCATATAAGCACAATTTTTATCAAATACAGTATATTATTTTTCTTCTGTCATTACCAGTTCTATAAGCCATTCTATATAAAAGCCCACACATACACATAATTTACATTTAATAGAGCAAATTCCATTTGCTTCCTAAATAGCTTCCTTTATACAAGTCTTGATTAACAGAGTAATAAATGAAAATGATAAAACATCTTGCAAAATCAGAAAGAGAACCTGAAAACTAAAACAAAACACTGGCTATACTAATCTCCTCTTAAATATTGTCTGTAGAAGCTTTTTTTTTGTTGTCTCCATTGATATTCAACTGTACAGCCTCATAAATAATACAAAGAAATAATTCTAGTTCTGACTAGTTGCCAAACAACAAGTTCTCCCAGGCTATATTGGTCAGATCAAGGTTTGGTTTCAAACATACTTATTTATAGCAACCTCTTCTTGTGAAACAGCTGAATGATTAAAGTGGTCTAGACCCAGTGTTTGGCAGGTCTAAATCATCAAGAGCTTTGTAGAAGGTATCTGGTGATGGTCATTAACATTTCCTGTACAAATTGCAATTACTAAGGACTAGAGGCTATTTTAAAGGTTATCTTTAGGTCAGCTTCAACAGCTTCTGGCCAGGTACCTGAAATTTGGCTAACTCTTCAAACTAGTTTTAGAGGAAAATAAAATGCAGATGTGCTAGTTTATGTGTGACTGCATATGAGCTACCTATCTTGAATTCTACATATGCAAATTAGAAGCATTTATTATTGTTTCTTTATATCGCTTTTAAATGCTGCATATTGAAGGAAGCCCAGAAACACACAGGCAGCTGTACAAAACCTCCTCATTTCAGAAAAGAGCACTAAAATATCTACAGCTCTATATCTTCTGTAACAAATTAACAAATGCATTACACTTAATTATTAATTGAAACAGTGAGAAAAAGAAGGATGCATATGCAGGTTGATGGGAAAAGAAAATTCTAAGCCGCCCATTTCATCTTTATCATTGGTTGAACTTATGTAAAGGAAGTGTAAAGTCATATTCTTACAGAATCTAATTTCAATTCGCTCTCTGTCTTCCCAGTGGAATTTTAATTCTAATAAGCAAAAATTAAATACTTGATAACCTGAGTATTGAATTAGCCTGACTACAAAGATGCCAAATGGATACAACACTGTTGGAATACCTAAGAGATGGAAATAAAAGGGCAACAGGTACACTTGTATAAACAAAAGCCATGCTTACTAGTAAGGCACGGGGTAGTTTTCTACAAGTTGATCTCAATGAATTAATGTAAAACACTGAATGCTGAGCAGCGGTTGGCGCCATAACAACCATCCAGCTTTCTTCATCCTTGCTTTTGTGCAAGTGTCCTGCAGGACAGCTTAGGAACTGTATGTAGGCTTTGGCTAGAAGGAGAATCTAAGGCACAGGGAAGGGACTGGTCACGGAAAATTCAGACCTTATTTGAATTCCCGTTCCCTCACTGAGAATTTGTTGGTGGTAGCAGGTGCTTCACATTCAGAGTACTTCTTTTTTGGCAGCTTCTGGGGCAGTACTAACCAAATCTGGATCATATGTAATGAAACTGAGACTTCCTTCATGGTGTAGTTTCAGTAGCTGGGACCTATGCAGAGACCTTAAGGATTTAAGATATTCTATAGCTAAATCAAGTTACTAGTTCATCACAGAAGTGGGTTTTCTGCACCATTAGTAGGATTTTTCCATACCTGAAAAACTGTCTTTGTCTAAAGCCATGAGATTTCTTGCCTGGTAGACGTAACAGCGCAAGTGGTAAGTATATACTCCTGTATCAAATAAACAAAAAGAGTTGAACTGCATTATACAGACTTCTTTTCTGCAATGAAGATATTTTGAGTTTATAAAAATGCCTTACACACTTTAACTCAAACACAAGCACTGTAGTAACATTTGGTATTAATACTGGCAAGCTAGCACCTGAGAACATTTGTTCATACAACTTAAAGCAGAAATGAAAAAACTCGCTAATGCTATTTGGGCTTTTTTCACCATATGATCGTCTAAACCCCCTTCTATTCAAAAATTCCTGTTTGAAATGGTGTGATAATGGCCCAGTTGTTCTGATGAGAATCAAGAACTGGGCATTCCTGTGCTTAAGTAAAGTATTCACTAGACCATTTGCAGGGACCTGGGAGTATCACAGTTTTAGCTGTTAGCTCTAGAAAATTATTCTGATTGCAACTCTGTCTCTTTAGCTAAAAGCTTAAAACCAAATAAATAAATAAATCACTGCAGGCAAGGTGGAATAGCTTAAAAGGAAGATGTGAGAGCAACCCAAACCCAGGACAGCACATGGCTGTTACTACAGCTTTTCTTTAAACAATGTCAGCTCTAACCCTTTCAGCCCTTGGAAAAATCTGAGCCACTCATAGCCTCAATGAGCTGAAACCTCTGAACTCTGGCAGGAAAAGGTGCCATTTTCCTCCTATTGTAGTCATTATTTAAAAGAAACTGCAGTAATCTTCCTCAGCTTCTGAAAGACAAGATTTAAGATTTAGGCACCCATTCCCAGCAGAGAGATCAAGCTCTGTGGAGTCCAAAGCCAAGTGTTCCAGTCAGAGATCCTCAAAAAGGATTTTAAATCTTAGGAGTGGATGGGATTGGACTCTATTCCTATTAAGTAACACTGGTGGCTCCCATCTCAGTGTCCCTGCTTTCATGAATCCCATTACAGTGATTCCAAGGCATTTAAAGCCATTCCAGGTTGGCAAAGTTACAGTTTTGTTCACTTTACCAACTCAACTACCTGGTCTTACTGCTTCCTCTGGGTCAGGCATTTGTCTGACCCTGCAGTGAGCTGGTTAAGTGAACTAAACCAGTAAAAAATTAACTGTACATACATCTTCTCTGCTGGCTTAGATCCCTGCATTGTTATGGAGTGACCCTAATGCTAAAAATGCATCCTTTAAAACATAAAATTCAGGGGCTGCAATAGTTAGCTTTAGAATTCCTGTCCCATACAGGTTTTAAAAATGTCGGTGTGACAGTGGACTGAAATATCAAAATAGTAGCCTAAATAGGGCTCTTTCAAGGATCAGATAGTGATTATAAGAGAAAGTATATAAACCCAGATGTAAAACACAAAGAATTACAATTCTGTTTGAGACCAGGGAGAAACAGACATGATTTATAAGAAAGGAATTAAAGAACCTACTGTCAAAGTAGCAGGAAACAAGTGGTGTATTGGCACCAAACACCTTTGTAGCCGATTCCTTGGTTTTGTCTGAACTCTTCCCTTCTCCATCATCAACACTAGTGTCTGCTCCCTGAAGTTACATACAGAAAAAAAGATACTGCATATTTACAAACGTAGAAGGAATCTGATAAAAGCGGACTCTGCGTGGGAATATACAGGTTTCAGTCTCTCCTCCAGTACAAGGAGTAAATGTACTTTAAAAGATGTTTACTCATGTCTGAAGGTCATTTCTTGTTGCCATTGGAGCTGTGCAGAAATCAGATCCAGTCATTTCATCTTATTTTCCAGAATGTCTTATTTCTGGAAATGCACTAGCACTTAATGCAGGAGAGGTTGCAGGTCTTCTGCACTGCTCTGTTGCAGAGAACTGCTCTAAGGCTTTACCCTAGCAATAGCACAGGAAGTACAGTCAGAAGAGAAACTAAAGCAGGGATTTTTAAACTTTGTAGAACCAAATTAAGTGGAGAAAAAAAAAAAAAAATCAACATTTGGTGCAAAAAAAGAGAAACAAACCAAGAAAAAAGGTAAACTTAGAACCAGGCTCAGAATCATTATTTCAGAAAAATGAAGTAGCCTTCTCACATTATTTGCTCCAATTCGTATTTTGGTAAATAGAGCTTATCTATGAAGCTATGTTAACCTGAAAACTTGAGGAATAATTACATTCTGATGATTCTGACATAACATTCTTGCTTCTCCAATACTTCGCTATCCTTTCTTCTGTTTGGTTGTTTATACATGCAAATATTAATCAGGGGCAGCTATTTCAGTGCCTGTTGTTCCTTGTGTTAATGTTAATACATTAAATTATGTGCATGAAAAGCTTGAGCTATCTTTTCACTTTACTTACAGAAGGCTCATCTAGTAATTTAGCCTTTTGCTCTAAATCTCATGTAATGTAATAATAAAGAGAATTTTTAAAATAAAGTAATAAGCATGTTATGCAAGAGTCTCTACTCCGACTTTAATGGTCCCTTTCAGACTTTAAGCAATTCAAACAATATAAACTGCATTAGTTCCTCAGTTATATATCAATCTAACAATTCAGGGACTAAATTAGCTGATATACTTAATTGTGTATTTACTGTAAATTAACAGATTGAACTTTTAAAGACTTTTTTCATACTCTGTCTCTTACCAAAGCACCTTCAAGTTTAAAGATAGCTGCTGCACCGTGTGTCTCTGAGGGAGCCATTTTTCGTCTCCATCGTCTTCGACGGAAAGTATCAGAACTGCGTTGTTTCCAGTGAAATTTCCAGCCAATCAGGGAAGCATATTCCCATCCTTCTTGATCTTCATATGATGATATTCCCTGGAAGATGTAAATCCTTGTTATCCACAGTGTTGTATAAATGTAATGAAAAAAATCAGTAGTTGCTCTGGCAGGCATAATAGTCCCTCATAAACCAAAGCTGGAAATATTAATTTACAAAAAGACAGACAAAAGAAATATAATGAAAAAATACAAGGTGGTTCTAGATTTTTTTGTTTGGTATTAAATTCTATCCTTTTTCAGGAAATTAATAATCTCATGCAGATTTGTTTTAAGAAAAGAAACTCAAACTGTTCCAATGTGCAAGTCTCTGACTGCCTCTCTCTTGCGCTTACCCTTCCTGCTGTTACTGCTTGAGCTAGATCCCTCTTACGTTTCCGCACCAGTCTTCGTCGTCGGTGTGTGTGGTACATTTTCTCTGCAGCAACCCATGACTTTGGTTTAGCGTCTGGAGGAATAGTAATGCCATATTCCCATCCTAAACCAGAATTGATTAGTTGGTTATTTCCAGAAACACAAGCAAGATACAAAGAAAAAAAGCATGGGAAACAGAGTTATTCTACTTCCAGAAGATGAAGTGTTAGTCACACAAGACTATGTGATATTGCAAACCCTAAATGCCCAACAGCTAGGGGGCAACTGATGACATTTTATGATGATGCTATGTTATGATATATATGACAATAAAAATCTCAACGTTGGAACATATACAATACATTTTAAGTTCTCCTCTTTCTGTTCTTGTTTTTTCAAATGTTAGGTGTATTGATATCACATTTTCATACTTCACTGCAGGGAAAACTCATCCTTAATTTTAAATTAATTAGAGAGGAATGTTCCTGTGTACTCTTGCAACTCCAGCAGTTTGGCTTTTAAAGGAACATCAACTATTTCTGATCATAAAACTTTAAGAATTAGTAAACCTGTTACTGTATTTTGGCTTTACATATTATAATTCAGTTGTCGATTATCTAGGACTCAGACTTTTATTTAGATTGATCTCTTATTAAAAAAGTTACTGCAGACTCCTACCAGAGGTTCCAGTTAAGGCAGATATCAGTACTCTTCAAGATAAAATCTTTCTTTCTACTCAAATAGCTATTTATTTCACTTATATTTAAAAGCAATAACTATTTGAGAGTTTTCAGCAGGTTAGAAAAAATAAAATTCATTATAGTTTTCCAAAATTCAGGGCTTCCCAGAATCTTCCGCGACCTTCCCTTTTGCTTTTATTATTAAATTTGTTTTCAAAACATCAAATTAATGTCCTGTAAATACTTTGCCATGAGACATTGACTGCTTTTTCCTTTTGCTGTAGAATCCAAATTATGGTCTTATGAGGTTGTTTATATCACAACTTTCCAAGCTGGTAAGTTTTAATTTAGTATAAGTAACCAACATATAAAAGTCAAAGCAACTCCAGGAAAAATGGTGGCTCTATGCACTTAGGATTTTCTAAGCCAATCAGGTTAGTCATACATCTAATCTGAAAAACTCTGTCTAGCAGCATCAGATTCTTCACAGAAAGACTTTGAGTCTTTCATTTCAGAATTGCCTAATAACCAGTTGCATACTGTTAAGATTTCATCCTGATCAATCTTGCGTGGCTCTCTTCCCACACACATTCAGTGCAGTTATTCTGCTCTCAACAATACACAAATCCTTCACACACTTCCATGGTCTGTGACCAACACAAACAGGTTCCTGATTTCCTGTGATCCCCAAACCTCCTGATTCACCTCAGCATTGCTTGGTGACTCTTTCCCTGGCTAAAGGCTCCCACTTAAACTACCAGATAGATCCAAACTTGGCTTTGCCACATATTCTTGGTGCAATTACAAAGGCTTGATGTCTCAATGTAAGCTTCTGACTTCTCTAAAAAACCCTCCAATTACTGCTACCAATGCACATTTTACAGGCTCGATCCTAACCATTGGACTGCATTAACACTGGACTTGGGAAAAATGTTTTGGAAACTTATTTCAAACAAGGATGAGTTCTATTTCCAAGCTCACTGTTTATACATAGGTTGCCCAACTGGAACCTCTCATGTTAGTAGATTGTTCTTTGCATTAGCCTTCATTTTTTTAATTTATCAAACCTTTTGGCTCAAAATTGTCATCTGCTGCTGCAGTTAAGACCAATGTACAGCTTCTTAGATTAAGTGATTCTCTCTCTAGTAGGCACTTATAAATATGTTTATTACACATACTCTTCAAAATACCAGTCCCTTTTGGTCCGAGGAAGGCTCACTGAGAACAGTGAGTTTGATGGAACAGTGATTAAAATAGAAATAGAAACAGATGCAGACAGTGAACATTTTCTCAATGTCCTTTTATCTGATTCCTTAAGCAACTGTTACCCAAATATTTCCTTGACATTTTTCCATATGGCAACCACTATCATGCTCAGGACATTGCTATGGTCTTGACATGTGCCCCCCTGCAGTATATAGACTATGACAGATTGACCTAATAATCAGCAGATAAACAGTAAATCTTACCATGCTCATCCACTGCTCGATTTAAATCGGATTTCCAAGCATCATCTTCCCACATCCATCCAAGAGGACATGTGAACTCACGTGGCGGTGGAGCTTTTTCTCCATTCTTTTATGTAGGGAAAACATAACAGTTCTGTGCATTAATAGATGAAATACACTCTGTAGCAAATCCTAGAACTCCTTCTCTTAAACCTTTACTTATCCAGGGAAAAAACATAAATCTCACCACATCTGTGTAACTCTCTTCAGCTGCTTTCCATTCCCCTCCAGGATAGCGACTCTCATTTTCATATACTTCATCAATAAACTCAGTATGACCAGCATCAGCTTCAGTCAACAAACTGCAAGTCCAAAGTAAATATAATACTAAACCAATAATATTTTAGCTAGCTACAGAGAATATACAGAAAGAATGTACATAACGTGCACACATGCTGGAATTCTGGATTGTCCATCTTTGTGAAGTTCTCTTTATTACTAGAGTACAGTGTAGCCCTCATCTATATGAAGTCTACTTATTTTCTTAGCATGTCTTCCTAAACCAGAAGTAACTCCAGTAGTAGTAAGCAATAGGAGGAACATTACTCATAAGAATGAGTGACCAGCAGGAGTGTTTTAACTGCTGTGTTATTCAGGACCTGCTTTCAACACTTCCTCTTGGAAAAAGAAAAAAACATCATATATTTAAATGTAGGAAAACCCAGACTGCACATGACAGTTATATGTATCTCTAATTTCTATATACCTAATTATGCACTAAAATTTGGCAATGTACACAATTTTGTTCCCCTTTATGCTGCTGACAAGGCAAATAATCAGTTGGGTAATATTTTTCTAACCTGCAAGTAAAAGAAATTAAATGTACATTAAATCTGACAAAATAGCCTTGATTTCCACTTGTGATTAACTGTGATTCAGAGAGCACTAAACTATGTTCTAAAATGCCATCTGCTGGTCAAATAAAGCAATGCAGATTATTTTCCAATAAAACCATTGCAAGGCATAAACATACTTATGCATTTTAACAGTAGGGGGTTTTTTTCCACTATCTGAGAAAATATCTTCATGTCTGTTATTGCTTTTCTTCATGTCAAACTATTCATTGAAATAAAAATTATTCATTGAATTTGAAAATAAGTCTATCCATTCATACCTATAAACTGACACGATTTTAAAATGGATCAAATAATAGCATGTATTTTTCCTGCACAGTTCTTCTATAGCAACAGTCCTGTTTTTTTGGTTTTTTTTTTTTTTTTTTACCATCAGAACACAAGAATTTAAAACTGGCTGAATCTTTTCTTTTAAGAAAAAATGAAATCATCTCTTTCTCATGCTGGCTTTTGTTTGTGAAACAAATAATTTACCCAGTCTTGTTTAAGGTGTGGCAACACAAATAGCTGAACTGGCACAACTCAGGAGCTGAAAACCTCTAACAGAGCAAGACTGAACCTGCTAGAGCTGGGGGAGGATTGGCACCTCATGAATTTGCTCCACCAGGGAGGAATTGTCATACGGCACCACAGTCTGAGGCTCTGAAAACAACTCCTGCCTTGAGTTTGAGAAATAACCTGTGACAGTTGTTTAACAAGGCCAACGGACCTTCTCAACATTTAGTGAAAAAACCCATCCACCGTATGCGAACAACCATGCAAATGCTGTAACGGTGTCGATAGCTGCAGATTTATACTGGATGCCAGGGTTAAGTTTCTACCTGTGGAAGATCTAGCTATCTAAGGGTCTTGTCTGAAACCATCACAGCAGGATCTGAGAACCTCACATAGACACAAGGGATCCTCACAGTAGCTTTCTCTGAAAGGAAAACTATTATTATCCATTTTTTTAAAGATGGGGCACTGAGACACAGAGAATGTAAGCAATACACCCATCATCACACAGGGACGTCTAAACTGTAAGCTGGTACCTAAGAAATGGATGTATTCTTTCTGTTGTATGTTTTATTTTACTTTTTAAAAAAGGTCATGTTAATTTTAGTGTTATTAACTAGCTTTGACTATTGGCTGGCTTTTGCTGTCCTAGAAAGTTCAGCTTAAAATCTCTTTCTCAGCCAAGAAAACAGAGAGCTTTTACTTTACACTCTGAGATTAAACTCCTTTATTGCCACCTGCATAAAATTAAAAAAAAATCTGACCTTCTTTCAGGATCAACCATCCATTCTCCTTCCCAATTCCAGCCTTTTGGGGGTAGAAAGTACTCTCTTTTCAGTTTGATTTTTCCTGTGACATCAGAAAACTTGTGGCGACCAACCAGTCCTGAAGTACCCCACTTTCCAAAAAGAAGAGCCTGATTTTCATACTGTTTGAGAAGAAAGAAAAAATCAGTACTTTAAAAATAATGAAAAGCTTTTAGGAGAAAGGAAAAAATTAAGAAAAAAGGAGAGATTTATGTAACTCTTATAACTGAAACATTCTACGTTATGGTCCCTTCCTCTGAAATTAAATACTCCCTCCCCACATTACTCTGCAATGTCATCATTAATTTCTTTCTTTAATTTTCTTCTATGCTGCCTGGTAAACAACAATCTACTGCTAAACTACACCATCTTCTCAATTTAATGCCTCTCTACAACTACAGTCAAACATCCTCCAAATTAAAGCTTTGTTAAATAAAATTCCATTACTTTATATGAACAAGTTTCTTCTGTTCCCTAAAGGCATGATCCCCTCATTCTTTTCCATCTCAAATCTTCTCCTATTTATAATAATCTTCTTTTGTAACATGTAAAACTGAATTAATAGCCTTATCATGGAAGCTACTAGGGACATGATTCTGATGTCAGCCCAGTTTATATAGTATATTTTCCTCTATGCTAACGGGATTATTTGTAGTTTATGACGGTCTTGAGTTTTCTGCTCTATTCTGTAAATTGTTGGATTGCTGTATGAAGAGCAAAAAAAGAGATATTCCATAGCCTGTTAAACTCTATACTTAAATAATGGCTTTGACCATTCATTGACTATTTTAAGTGACTTACTACAGCACTACTAAATATTTAAGCATAGGTGCAATGGTGATATAAGCCTCTGTAGAAATGTCTTGTTTCATTAGCTATTATGCCCATGTTGGATTATATGCACCATTAGGTAACAGGGCATATAAAAGACACCTGCAGCTTACCATTATCATTCAAAATCTCTATTATATGCTGTGGGACTACTTTAAGCATTTTTTTCCCCAAATTTGTTAACTCTTACCATTGAAATGTTATCATGTTATAGCCATTTGTCAGCAAAATCTACTGGTTTTGACCAGTTTTTCCTATAACAGTAAGTTTTCTACTGCTACAAAAGAACTATTATTAAGCAAAATCAGTTGTATCCAAGTTTCATTTGTACAAGTGAAGAAGCAATTAAAATAAAAGGGTTATTCACACGCCAAAACATAATGGTCTAGATCCCAATCTTAATTACACTGATAAAAATCTAAAATAAATGTCTTTGAAATCACTCGAGTTAACCAGATTTTTACCTGATTAACCAGTTCAGAATCTGGTCTGAAGGAGTTCATCTGGTAGGCACAATGGACTCGATCATGAATTGCCTTGAATGGGGTTTACTTGTTTCAGTATAATAAATACTACTCTCCCTTTCTGCCCAGCATGCAAAAAAAAAAAAAATTCAGAAGAGCTCCAGTTTCATTGAATTCCTAACACTCACATCCAAATCTAAAGTAAGAAAGCAATGATGGACATACCATTTCTGCAAAAACACTGAACATTCCCTCTGCAAAGCTATTAAACTTCTTTTCAACTGCACTCAGCCCAAGCCAAATGTTAACTCGCAACTCCACAGGCATTTTGACATCTTTTGTCTTGTCCTGTGGGTACTGGCACATGAACAAAAAAGTTATTCTTTGTTATGTTATGCAGGTATTGTAGCTTTCAATAAAATATATATACAATAACATAGAGATATGAGTAATAATAGATGATTTATTTATCTCTCCCTGTACTGCATTTCCTCAAAAGTCAGTAATAAATAGTTCAGTAAGGAAACATTCTTTAAATGGTACCTGCCTAGGGCATGTAAAAACCAAACACAGTAACAGCAGTATCATCCTGTTCATGTATATTCTATCCCAAGTTTCATCTACCAATAAATGTTTAGTTATGACAATAACTTAAAACTCCAATGTTGATGTTTCTCATCAGGAGAGTCTGGAAATGCAGAGATTAGTCAGAATGGTTCAATAAATGTAGAAGCAATGCATCATAACATGCATGATAAGGAGGCTTGCATAAAAACATGAAGATATAGGCTTGTCTGCATTGAAGTATTAATCGATGTAACTACTAATACATTGTCAAACTCTACATGTGCTGTTGTTCTGTAGTCAGATTGCCTTTTTTCTGGTTAGGTTTATTCCAATTAAAGACAATATAAACTTAAATGGAGAAAGGCATTCCTATTGAAGAGTAAGACTCAATGCAGACAGACATACTAGGGAACTTCTGGGTGTAGACACGCTCTATATTACTTGTGGAAAATCATCCAAAACTTTGAATAGGTTTTTGGAACTTCTGATTTATATTAATTATTCCCTCTAAAAGTCTTCATTCACATCCAACCCCAAAAACACCAACCCCAGTAACACTTTAAAAGTCCTATCACAATTTTGATCTCTTTCAGAAAACCTCAGAGTTAGGGGCTGATGCTGGTTCTAACTGGCTTATGACAAACTTTACATTACAGCTTCTGTAATATTTTGAAGAGGCTATATGCAGTTGGCTTTTAATCTGTCCTGAATTTTGACACCTCATTGTTCATAATTTGTTTGCACATTTCATGTTCACGTCAAAAGGCATCACAGTTTAGGGAGTTAATTATTTTTTAAGGCGGGAGAAGTACCTTTAAGAAGATCGTTTGGGTCTTTCCACAATATTTACCAGATGATTCAGGGCTCGTTGTGGAATACAGCACTTGGTGTGCAGGAACACGAGCATAAGCCAGTCTCTTCTCACCTCGGATCATCCATATGATTACATCAGGCATACTGTTTTGTGGCTGTGGAATATTTGTGGGGAAAAGAAAGTTAAGAATGGTAATTAATAGAATGTTAAACTAATCTAATGCTTAGACAACAGAAACATAAATTAGGATTTATGTCAAAGGATTTATCACTTAGAAGAAATAATTAACATGATTTTATGATAAATAGAGGAAATTGTTTTACTTTGCAAGTAATGGAATATATAGTTTTGAAACAATCATTAAAAATACCATTCAGATTGTTGGAAAGCAAATAAGCTTTATTAAAATAAACAGTTCCTATATCTTTTGCAAATTTTTCTAGATATTTTGTATCTCAATTCCTTTATGGCAACTATAGTGACTGATCCCAAATGCTAATGCTTTGAATTGTCCTGCTACATATTTAAGTACTTGTAATGCTTTCACATTAAGGGTAGATCTTTATAAGACTTTTAGCAGAAAACAGAAACAGCCTACTACCTTTTTGCAGCTTCGTGCACACCTTTGTATGCTGGCTGCAAGTCTGCCAAATTAACTGCTTTTTTTTTTTAATCAGTAACTTTTCAAAGCAGAAGTGACAAAGAAAAAATTAAATATTACTACAATGTTGTAAAAACCAATTACAAGATAAAAACTTAAGATGTTGCTGAAAATTTAAAATCCATGGAAACAAACAGATTTAACTCTGTTAAAAGTTGATTACTATGGCTAACAAGCTGCAGAAGTACAACACATATCCTGCAGTCCTTGAACCAGCAATGTGACTTGCAATTCTGAAAGAAAGGAAAGGACAAAATACTGTCACTTTAAACAGAATAGTCTCTATTCTACAAATCACAAAGTGGTTATTTCCCAACACGCATTCTCAGTGAAGACAGCTAACACGCTAGAACACTGTATTTAAGTAAATCCTAATTACAGAGGGGAACATGTTTACTTTCACAGAATCTAGAATTACAAGGAGAGTGGATATTGCCTGATCAGCAGTGAACATCACACAAGTTTGTGTTAGACTGCTATTTCTAAACTAACTGAATCACTGGTATTGTGTAGTACTAACCTCATCACTCAGTTGCAGTAATTTATCCAACCAATTCTCAATTTCTGTCAGAGTGGCTTTCACATCAGTAGCTTCATTTCTCATCCTTGCTGCTGCTTCTCCAATCTGCTTGAGAGACTTGAGGCGCAGCTTTTCTATTTGAGTGTCAAGTACTGTAATATTAGATTTGCCTTCTATGAGGGGAAATGGTTTACTGAAAAGAGAATATTTATTATGATTAATAATCTAAGTGGATTTTATTTAGCCACACACTAAAGGCGGACATGCACACAGTGGCAACAGATTGAGTGGTATTATTTCCTGTGATTGAAAACCACCAGAATAGTGCTATAGCATCTGTTTCTGCAGATTTCCACCTGACAAAGTGTTTACAGTAAGCAAGGGAGATGCTGTGCTTACATAACAAGCACCAATGTAGAATAGCTTGAGGTGTATGCTTTAATGCAACTGCAGCTAACCAAACCAAGCAAAATCCATTTCCCTATATATTCAAATTAGAAAATTATTGCCTCAGAATGTACATCTCAAAGATTAAATCAGTGCCCTCAGACCAAGCTTAGGTTCCTTTCCTTCACTGAAAACTGTAAATTCTCAGAAACTCAATATACAAATACGGCTTGTGTCTATGACTAGTTATCTAACCCTCTGCCATGAAAACATCGAAGAACTTTAAAAGAAATCCATGACACAGAACTTCTGAGTCACCAGAGGGCAGAGTAACTATTCAATGGAACCAAGAAATCCTATAGCACCACAGTAGAGCCCAGGAAAAATGAGCTTTTTTGAGTTGGTGGAGGTTTGAGGAAAATGCAGCTTTTCAAAGACCAATGACCTTATCCCTTTAACAGAGTTCATTAAGAGGTCTTTCATACTTTAAAAAAAAAAATTTCCAAAGACATTGCCAAGTTTGAAAAGCCTGACTCATCTCTGACCTATTTTTAATGACAAGCCATGCAATTCTAGGAGCTTTGACTCTGTAAAACCTTGATACTGATTATTGTGCCTTCCACTATAGTTGGTTCTACTAATCTGAATGCAAGTGCTGCCTGCCCTGGATGCAAGTATTCATACGTGATTCAAATGTACCAGATCAGGACTTCCAGAGAGTCACTTCATTTTAGGTTTGAGACAGTTTTCAGTGCACTATTTAAACTCCTAACTTTGCATGGCAAGGAAAACTGTTCTATGAATTCAACGGAGGGAATTATGTCTTTGACACAGGTTTCATGAGTTTGCTGGAAAAAAAAAACATAAAGAGCATTATATCCTATGAACAATAGGAAGCTCATTTGGTTGATATATCTAGGTGCTATTGCTCCATAATTGTTGAGTGAAAAGATATTTTATAAAATAATGGACTGAATTAATAAAAGCACAGATGTGTCAGGAGGATGCGTTGACATGACTGATATAAAACCTGAAGTTCCTACACTCAGTAGATGGCTCCATGTGACAAGAGTTTGCCCTTCACATTTTTCTTTCCTAAAATATGTCAGTTCTTTCTCTCTGCTTTCTTCCAGATCACAGCAGGTATTCTATGAAGTTAGTAGTTTATATTCTGACATAAACTTTCTATCATGTAATATTTTGCTAGTATATACTGATCTCCACTGTTTGCTTTTTCCTCTGTTCACTTTTTTATTCCCTCTACAGCTTGATGAATTTGGTCTCTCATTTCATGTTTTCTGTTATTTCCTCTAATGGAATAGTAACTGTTCTCTCATTTTCCTTCTCCTGTGCTGTTTCATCACTCACTTGTTCAATGTTTTTCAAGTGTCTCTCCCCACCTCAATGTCTCCTTCTATTAATGTTTCTTTCTCATACAATTCCTTCCTCTCTATTTAGAATTTATTCTTCTTCGAAACCGTAAGTGCTGACTCCTGTTGCCTTCTCTGAACACTCCCATACATACAGACATGTTGACTAAAGGCTTACTCAAAAATACCATCTTTTGGCCCTTAAGCTCTAAATAGCTTTTAATTTTTTTATTCTGGGCTTACCAGTAAATCATAGAATTTCTTCCCTCTTCAGTTTCAGAAATAACATTGAAACATGGGTAAACAAAGGGTATATGAGGAATCCTAAAGCAGCAAGATGGTAGGAAGGCAGCAGAGATCCACAATTTCAAATTTGCAGAACAGTCCTGCCTTAAGATTGTTTCCAACAGATGCCGGTTTATTACTGTCAGTGACTAAGATAACAGAGGATTACAAAACTAGATGGATGACTTCACTGGCAATATCCATGCTGTTTTACTGCTTTCAGAGACTTTTGGAATTCCAGTTCTCAGGTCAGTTCATAGGGGTAATCAGTTTTATAGTCCTTAGAATTTGTTTTCTGACTTAGTAAAGGCACAATAGTGAAGATTCTGAGCAGGCTTAGAATGATAACATAAGAGATAAAAAAGGTACTTTTACCTTATATCTTCTGTAAGTTCATCAATCAGCTTCAACCACATCTCAGCTAATCGGTTTTCAGAAATTTTAGCTTGCATTCCTGATTTTAAGGTGGCTAAGTTGGATTGCTGGAATTTAAAAGAAAAGGATTTGCACTTATAAACTTCCATTGTGATTTATGGTCAATATGAGTTTCAAGACTTTTATTTATTTGTATGTATAAAGCCCAAATCAAAAAAGACTCAGATGTTCAAACTTGATTCATATTTAACAGGACTATGTTCTTTATCACTATATTTAACAATACATGATATTGCACCCAACTTCCAAAGCAAATTGCAGTTCTACAGACTTAACATGCCCCTAACCAACACTGAAGACTCTTCCTTCCTGTGGGAGTTCCCTGCAGATTCTTGCCAGAATCCAGACCTATGATTAGCAGTGGCATTAGTTACACTGAGTTATGTTTAATTTTGAATAGGAAAAAAGGAGGGAAAAACATCAGAAAAACTGTTCCATAATTTGCTTAAAATGTCACTTTTTGATTATACCTCTAAATGAAAAAAAAAAAAAAAGAAAAGCATGTGAACAACAGAAAAATCTTAAGTGTCTTACCAGTCTTTCAGCCATGTTTAGTATTACATTCACAGGGTCTAATCTATGACTTATGTCCTCCCAAAAGGAAGTCAGTGTTACAACTGGCTTTGTGTTTGCCCACGGCAAGTAGTAATAATAATTACCTGGTGTGAAACATCTGTATGTTAGAGTTAGAATTCATGGCAAGAATACATACTATACACTGCACAAGTTGCTATATTTATTTCATTTATGTACTACAATTCATTAAGAACATACAAGCTTAGTCCAAACTTATTTTCCTGTGCACATCTAATACATGGTCAAAAGATTTCACTGAATTCTGTGAAAATTTCTTTAATGACCTCAATAGGCTTTGCAGCATGTATTCCATAAACGTAACTTCACCTCAAAAGCTGTGAAGAGCAACGTGTTCTTTTCTGTCACGTTTTCATTAAGTTTTTAGTGCAGTTACGGCTGTCATTCCAAAGCTATCAAATAGCACCTGGAAAAGGGAATTTTACATGATTTTATCCCCATACCAACAGCATCCTTACCATCAAAAACAGCACGACTGTACTGAGTTGTTGATGCCAAAGGTTTACAGGTGGTATCAAACTTGTTGCCGTAGTTACCAATGCTAACTTCAAACTGGATAGGCTCACCAGTGTCTTGCAGCATGGTAGCAGAATGAAACACAGCAGCCAAGCAGAACTTTCGTCTGCGCTGGTATTTCTACATGAAGAAATTTTTAGTTGTATTTCAATATTTGTAAAACAGGATCCACAATTACAGAAATAAATAGCAATTTCTTAATGGAAATAATAATTTTAATAATTTTACTAGTTTCTGAGAAGAAACCAAAAAGATATAATATATGTATAATAAATTACTGTATATGAGATTATAAACATGTTTCAAATTAACATTTCATGCTACAAGGGTATGACATTTTTGTAGCCACACCATCAAAAACCACCTCTCTCAATTCTGAGATTCAACTAAATTGTTTCAATTTTAGTAAGGTAGGTCATTCTCCAAAAATAACCAGCCAAAGCATATCTCCATTACCAACGCTCACAATAAAACAAGGGTTTACCTCAACAACCAGTAAGTCATCATTAGGAATCATCTCTAACTTTTTATTAACAGGTTTGCTTTCAAGTATTGTAGATAGTTCAACCAGAATTCTCCCTCTATAAGCAACTCCTTCTCCCTGTAAGATAATCAGACATTTAATTCAATTTTATATATTTCTCCTAAAGTAGCATACTCTTTCTTTAGCTGTACATGATTCTGGCTTCACTAAAGTATTCTCAGAACTTCTGCACAGGCATGGATGTACGTATTTGAACAAATGAAATAAAGCAGTTGGCTTTAATGCTAGAAGTGAAAAATATATATCTATGAAAACAAGGAAATAAGAAATACAAATGCATGCAGAGATGCAGATAGTGAAAATCATCAAAAAACACTGCTACTCCTTCAAAAACACCTTTAAAACAAAACCAGATCAGAATGGAAAATACTATCATATTTCCTTATTAATCATAAATATAAAATAGTATTCAAAAAGAAACATCAAAGGGAGTATAATGTGAAACAAAAAAACCCCAACATTAAAATAAATTCATTCATTGATTAAAAACAATTGGGATGAATCCTTTTATTAAAAACAATGAATAAAGAATCTGACCTTTCCAAAGTTTAATTCATCATATGGGTCTGGGAATCCAGTGTACTCTCTTGGACTTCCGTAAAAGTTTAGGTAACACGGCCCAAATGTTGGTAAAAAGCCAACTTCAGTTTCTCCAGTGTTTACTAACAGAAAACATTACCATTATATCTTTGTTAATTATCATTCAGAGCCAGAAGAACAATTAACATTAATATTAAACCCAGTACTACAATAGTTAGATATTAGTTAGGTATTAGTTATTAGTAAAGTAAGAACTCTTTATTTTCTGGGTATACTATATGAATTTAAAGTAATTATACCAGCGACTGTACTTGTTCCTAACCTCCTCCTTCACTGTACAATTCTTACTAGGTACTACTCCATGCAGTAAAAACCCCACAGAATAAACAGAACTTCTGCCCCACTCCAAATACCAGGTTTTCCTTTATGTGTAAGAGTAATATACTCTTATGTTAACAGAAAACATATTTTCTAGAAATAAATGAAACTGCGTAAAACAACATTTGCAATCATTTAAATGCATAGACCGTTGTTCTAGCTAAATAGTTACAAAACAGATCCACACCGTAGTGGGAAAACCCCCTACTGTTTAGCATAATTAATCATACTGTTCTAATTTTTAATATAATTCATCTGTTATACTTCAGGGTAAAACACAGGCTACTGCAATCTCTAATCATAACTGCTACAAGCACATTGTTTCTCAGAAACTCCCTTTTCAGTAAGCTAAAATCCATACAAGACTGAAAGTCTGCAAACTCAATTAATTCTCAGTTAATTCTGATGACAGTAAGCTCTAATTTGTATACTATTCTTATTCCATGACTAACAAAGTAAAATTTCCCAGTGTCTTAATCTAGCTTAAAAAGAATTAATAAAGATTTAGATATTTTTGTCAGTTTTAATAGCTAAACTAGGAAACTACACATCAAAGCTATTGTTTATTTTCAGATATTCAAGATATCTAAGAACTTGAAAAGGTATTTCCATTGCTAATGCTTACTGTCATAACTTTGTGGTTTTGAACAGTGTTCTGCTTTTTAGCAGAAAAATATATATAGCAAAGCCTTAGTTGTATTACTAGTTATCTTTTGAGTTTGCATTCATGCCTTGCAAATTTATTAGATGAATGAGATTCTAAAAATTTTTTTTAGAGCCAGTTAAAATCTATACTTAAGGGAGTTAATTGTTCTTTCAGTAACAATCAAACACATGCCAAGACTATTGATTGATAAATTTGATGAGTAGTGCAAAGAGAAGGATGCATTTATCACAGGAAAGGATGGCTGAGATAAGTGAAAATAAAGGGTTATGCCTTGAATGACTTTGCCACTGTGACTACTGAGTGACACAAATGGATAATAAAAATGAATGTGATGTCTTGATGTAATTTCCTGTCAACACAAAGTCACATAAAATCTACAAAATATAAACATTTGCTCTATTTTGCATTTGGATACTTTCGCATCCTTACATCTGAATCAGAAACAGATCAAAATTTGAATGAACAAGAATTCAGACTCTTTTTGGAATACCATCCAATTTTTTAAAAATTCTAACTCTGAACTGCTCACATAAGAGCTCCATATGACTAGATTTAAGGTACAAATCTGTGTTGAATTAATACATTCACTACTTACTGATGCTAATAACTTAAACAGAATAGAAATTTTAAAACAAAACAAACCCAAACACACACACACACAAAACCTGCAATAAAAAGAATATTTTTTGTATTTGTTTACATTTAGAAGGCTGATGATCACATATTACAGAAAGTGATTCCTAAATTGTATTTCAGCCTTTAACTTAAATTACTTTATTAAGAAAGAAAGACAGTAAATAAAGTATTTGTGCTGATGAATGTTTGTTACCTTTCAAATGCACTCCAATTGTATTTATTTCTCACTATATAAATATTTACCACAAAGTCTTTCAAAACTGGATATCAACCTAGACAGTTATGTAAAAAGCCGTCTCTCCAGGTTTTAAAAGAAGCAGATTTCATTTTTCAGACTTTATTTATATAGCTAGCTAAGCACAAGCAAAACAGCCACTAATTATTTTAGGCAGTTATTTACTTCTGCAGGGGTCTGCAGCTGCAAATATAGTTGCGATCTCACAGCCAAGTTAAAAATTGCAAGCCATTGTTAGACTAAGCACTTCATAATTGAAGCAACTGCATGCTCAACTCTAAAGCACAGCTTGAAGCAACTGCCAAACAGAAATATTTTCAAACCAGTTCCAGTGCCAAAACTGTTTTATACACTTAGTTATGTTTGATACTCTTTAATCATAATGATTAAGTCTTTTAGACAAGTAATTATTAAAAAATATGTTTTAAGATGATGGGTTTTCTTAGACATTACTTCTCAGTTTGGGCAATGGAAAGAAAAATCAATAACAGACGAAGATATAAACCTTCATATGATGAAGCCCCTGTTCCCGAAGATGAAAATTCTATATTATGGAAAGAGAAGAAATTACATGACAAATCCCAATAGCATTTTAAAAACAAATACATCACAAAGCAATCTGCTTTTGAAAGAAAGTTGAAGGTCTGAGAAAAAATAAAGTTCATGTGGGCTAGAATTTTGCTTCCTGATTAAAATATGAAGGTATTACTCTTCCTGTACACATTCCAAAGAGAAAAAAAAAAAGCCTGTAGCTGACAAAATATATTGTTTTGATGCTTCTGTTTCAGCTTCTTATAGTTCTTCTCCCCACAGAATAAAAACTTACTTTTAAAATTATTTTTAAATCTTACGAACATTTAAGAAAACCACTACATTTCAGGGCCCATTAGGATATTTTCATTTACTGAAGACCATAGACTAGTTCAGTTTCCTAATCCTTCAGAAGCCAGAACAGGCTTCAAGCATGGCACTGGTCTCAAGGGAAGAGAATCTGTGATTTTACATGGAAATGGCTATTCCAGTGTCAGTACCTCAGTAAAGACAGAATCTGAGTAAGATTTTCTCAGTTACTAAGTGCCTAGGTTTGAAATATAAATGATCTGTGACTCAGCAGCAGTTCAAGTTACACACTTATGTGGGTAGTACAAGTGATCTCTTCAGAGCTGAATTTTCCTCAACAGCCCAGCCCTTCTGTCTTTGATTTCCCTTTCTTTTGCCTCTGGTTGTGTGTAGAATATATGAACAGAATGTTTGCACAAAGTCTTACTACAACAGCAGTACTTTTAAGAGTACTGGGTTATAAGCTTAAAGTTATGTGACTGAAAATACAGTTCCATACAACGAGATAAATACTTGATCAAGTCACTACAGGATTGGAGCCACTAATTTTGTTCTTCAACTCCTGACGGCACTAGTGACTTAAGGACAAACTGGTCTGTCTCAGACAAGTACATAGACAGATTTCATAAGCACAACAGAAAAAAATAGTAATTTAGAGTCTAATTGTGGCAATGGTGGAAATGGTTTGGAGCCAGTGTCCTTCAACCTCGTGTAGATAGATAAATAAATGTTAAGGCTGTTTAGCCATGAACTTTATAATTCTGTACGGACAACTAATATACCATGCTGTGTTCATTAGAAAGATAAAAGTTTTTTTCTGGCAAATTAACACAGAATCCATGTTATGGAGCTGGCTCAATTGTATGGAAGATCTTGCTATAACAAGAAGAGGAGATAATAGATGTAGATCACAAAGAAATAACCAATAATCACAATATTATATTAGAACATAAATGTAACAGGATTTAAAAAAAATATTTCCTGAAATCTTGGCACAAAAAATGTTTCTTATAACATTGCAAAGAAGAGTTTTATTACAAAAGTGTTGTCCAATGGGGACAACATGTTAGGAATTTCATATCCTGCCTAACTACATTTGTTTCCTTGTAGTTAATCAGTTTTGTTTTTTTAGTTTTTATGAAATTACATATCCAGTCACCTATACTGATTGAAGCACATAAATTAATTGCCTGCGATCATAGCATTGCAACGAAAATCTTCATTTGTTGAAACTACTAAAATAAAGGTTACTCAGTAGTAATTTGGAGGACTCATGCAATGAGATGCAGTGCCCATTTCTAGTAAGCTACTGATCAGAGCAGAGACTGATCCAAGTTCCCCCAGCTTCTGAAAGTAGCCTAGTAGTATACAGGAAATGAGCAGGTGGTTCTAGATAGTTCCTGTAGGCTAACTACTCAGGAACATTCCCCAGCTTTTAGGTTTTCTTCTCAGAGAAAGAACAGACACACTTATAAGGTGTCAAAAGAAGTCTTGTCTACTAGTGCTCAATGAAGTAGTGATTCCGAAACAGTGACTCCAGATTGTTTTTAAATTAAATGTCTTATTAAGTATCTTAGTAAATTTGCATATCTTACTCGTGATAGATTGCGATATCACATAGTTTTCTGAATTTGGGAAAGGACTCACATATTTAATTCATTAGTTTTATATATATAACAGGACACTGAATTTTTAATTCATTACTGCTATTTCCATGATGATGTGGTTTAAACATTAAAATCTTAATACTTTACTTTGAAAAGTCCCACAGTATGTTTTCTAGGAGCATTGTTTTGAAAACTCCAGAAACAGAAAATTTGTTGCCACAGAATTGAGGAACTATAGGAAAACATACTTGCTTAGAACATTGATCTTTGCTATTCATCACAGCACAGAAGAAGCTAGTAAGTAACATACTGCTCAATCAATTACCTTCAACTTCTCCTCCAGAAGAAGCAATTTTTGAGAGACTTAAATATGTTGTTCCTACTACATCATTTTTTGTAAGACGATCCCTACAAAAAGAAAAAACAGATTTTATTTAAATGTAATGCTGGTCATCCTACACAGAGGCAAGCTACCAGTGACTAAATGCACTCCAAGACAGTGCACACACATTTTATATCACCTGGAATGCTTTAATTTTACTTACACAGGTGGTAATGGCTAGTCACAAAAATGGTCTGTATCATAAAGAAGTCACCTGACTTTTACACTATCAACTTAATAGCAACAGTGCTCAGTGCTCACTGCACAAAACTAACAATACTCCCATGTTACACTAATCAGGTCTCTTCTAAAGAAACCATAAAGGAAGATACTTAAACATTTGCTTAAATACTCTCATAGACTGTAAAAATACCCAGCATCAATAGAATCAGACTTTTCTTCACTTAATATAATTTACCTTGTCTAGTACTTTGATTAAAAGCCATAACTCACCAGTCAACAATTGCAAGTTTTATTTTCTCACACATCGAGGGAAACTGAAAAGCAATTAAAAAAGCAATCAAAAGAAAATAACCCATTACTTACTTCACCTCTGCAATGTTAATGCTCTGAGTTCCAAAAGGATGGCTGTTTTCTACAGAAACAAGAAATAAAACCTGACCTTGATTTGAAGATAAATAATTTGATTCCACTCTGGATTAGCATTTTTTTCAATTATACTTGTGCAAACCTGCAAAAAAATGAAATCAACTATATAGCGCATCAAAGATAAAACAGACAAAAAGCATATACTAGATATGACTAAGGATAAATCATATTCTGTTTGGTAAGATGAGTGGTAGTAGTTAATGAATCCCGAGTGGTTTATGCTGCAATGAGCTATTAGTTTTCAATGGGTAAATACTGCTAAACTGATCTGCATGTGCAACATTAATGTGCAACTGGAGGGAAAATTTTGAAACAGTGTTTAAACCTGAGACTGGAGTTACCCTACAAGAAAAAAAGATTATTTTTTCCACTAGCTACAATTTAATGTGCTTTCACACTAGTACTGATCTCTTTTATCACATCAGAGAAACCAGACTAAGGAATGACCCGATTCTAGTTTGCTTTATACAGATTTTAGAGTAGATGAAGAATATATTCTATGAGAGCGCCTATACCATTTGCTAGTCATGTTCACTGAAGATCCTCTACATTACTGGGCATGGCAACCTGACTATATAACATAATAAAGGATTGACATTTTTCTTCTTAAAAAAAGAGAAAAAAAAAAAAAAGATTGGCTAGCAATGAATATAGGTTGTGCAATTGTGTGTCAGCTCAAATTTGGTATTCTAAGGAACACATTAGTAATAAAATGTACAAATGCTGTTAACCTGTCCAGAAAGATCTGTACCATTAGTTACAAAAAGCAATCAGGAACAACCGGTAGGCAAACAATCTGTCACGCATCAGTTCCTAGCATTTAGTCATACCCCCATTCTTTTTATTAGTCATCAGCTTTACACCCATTCTACTATACATTGTAGTTCATCCTCATTTTGCAAAGTGAGCTTTAGGGCTAATGCTTTTTTTATTTCCACAATTTCAGTAAACTTAAAAATTTATATTGGCATATGAAATCTGTTCTCAGGACTACAATTAGAATGCAAAGATTCAGATATTTACTAAATTACCTTTTTCCCAGCAAAAGAAACTTCTACAAATGGATCTACCAGGTTTTTTTTGTCTGCTTCTCCTCCAAATATTTCCTTGACAGTCTGTGCAAAAGCATCATCCACTGGAGAGGTGGCAAAGAAGAAATGAATGTCTATGCTTTTTTATTATTATTTTATTTATTTATTCAGCCTAAGTAATAAATTGCCCATAGCAAACCCACAGAGAGAAACCAGCTTACAAATCTAGGTAGGGCAAAGTCTAATCTGATAAACAAAATTCTGAACAGTTTTGCTGGTAAAAATGGAGAATTTAGGCTTAGGAGCAATTTCAAGAATATAAATTTTTGAAACATCAGAAGGAGTGCTGATGTACTCCTGAATTTAGAGGCATAGTTGTATTTGAAAAACATTATGCCTGTACCTGTAGACACTGTCATTTGTTGTCACAGATATAGGTGAGAAATTATGCTAAGAAGGGATACAAAGCCACCCATATTCTCTCAGAAAAGACATATAGCATATAATGAGAGAAATAACCTTTGTCTCAGCAACATAGGGCCAACACAAGTAAAATCTCACTAAACAAATTAAGGTCAAACTGCTTACAAGCTCCCCTGCCCTCCAAGGCTGTTTGTTTAAGCTTACAGTGCTCAACTTACAGCCCACAAACTGCATGCAGCTTTCTGGGATACAGCCAGTTCCTAGTTACTTATTTCCTGTGGCCACTGAGGAGCAGGTTGCTGGCAAGACAGGCTGCCTTGGCCATCCCAGCAGCGGCTGGCTGATTTCAGCAGTCCTGTGGCCTTTCCCCCATTGCAAAATAGCTGCAGCTATGAGCACCTGTGAAGAATAATTAATGGATTGCTGGGAAAAGGAAGGTGCAGGGGGCATCAGCAGTACTACTTATCTACTAGGATGTAAATGGCCTTGGAAAAGAGGGCTACAGGGAAGCAGTTGTATGATAACCTCTTGAAAGTGGGCAGAGATTGGAGTCCAACAGGAAGTTGACACATGCACTGTATACTTGAGCTAGACATGCACAGAACATCCAGCTTGTCTGCACATCAACTGTACTTGAATGGTAGCCACTTGCATATAACTTCTGCGATTGGAGAAGGGCTAACAAAGATGACCCTTTCCCACTACCTGAAGCTGTGTAGCCCATTCCACAACAGACCTATTACTAATCTAATGGGTAACACATTAAATTATCCATTACAAGAATTAAGTAGACTTACTGAGCATTACCAAAGGACTTGAAATGGGCTACATAAGCCATCACAGAATGGCTCAAGTAACAATGTAAAACACTCAGGATGTTTTATGTTCAAGGAACGTTTCTGAAGAGCTAACTAGAAATATTTCTAATGGTAAGCAAATACACCGATGGACAAGTAGTAAGAAGCTACATACTTTGCGGAATGTCCTCAGCTCTGTAGATTTTGAGAAGAAAAGTGACCCATCGAAGTGCAATTCCAGCAGGTAATAACAGATTGCTCTCCACATCATCGCTTTCATTATCTCTTTCCCTTTTTTCAACCTGTTGGCAGATACATACCAGACATTATGTACCACTGTAAGAAAGACAGACTAATGTACAGAATTAAGGTGATTAAACTGGTACCAACAATACTCTTCAGATAGAACCGTTGTCAGTTTTATTATAAGGAATGTGATTTTATCAAATTATCAAGACACAAAAATTAATTCTACCTAAACTATTTTACTTACATTTTTATCTCTAAAGTACTCAATTGCAGGAGCCCATTGTAATCACACTTTTAAAATCATCATCATCATCAGATGACGATCATTTTGGCATTCATACAATGCCAACTTCATGCAATTTTCACACTCATGTCAAGATGAATATTGTGATAAGGCATCTTATTGCAATGAGAAAATGCATACAACTTTGATATAATTTACCAGATCTTACTGCTTCCTCCTTTAAAAATAAATAGGAAATAAAATATTTCACCACAAATAACTACACATACCCTTGTGATTTCAAGAATCATGAGGATAGCAGAAAGGAAGAGTTAATATGGAACAAGAAGGAGATCTTCTGTGATTCCAGGGAACATATTATATTTAACTAAGGAGTAGCAGAATGCAAAAGACTCAGGCAGGAAAAGCAGCAGAACTTAAACTACAGACAACGGTCAAGTAAGAAAACGATCACACAGAAAAGAGGGCCTGTTTTTACCTTGACAGAAGAGCAGACAGTTAAGGATTGGATTGTTGAAACTGCCTACTGCTTTCATATGCATCAAATTACTTGTGCCTAACTTGTAACTATTGATGGGTCTGATTTTCACCTGGCAAATATTTGGACCTTTTCTGGTACTCAGGTTTCTCTGTGGGCTTGTCTACATTATATAGTAGTGGAAACATTCCTGACTTAGTCCTGGAACTGGTATCAATATGTTGCTCAGCCTGACTAGCTATGCTAAGGAAATTACTTACTAGCTTGCATGCAACACCAGGCTAACACATCTCTACTTCTTCCAGGATGTGAAAAAGTATCTACAAATGGTAGATAAACACACCCAGAGCTGCTCTAGAGGTTGCTTAATTGGACAGGATAACAAAACAGGCTTTGTGTTAGCCACTTAGTACTGGATACCCTTGAAACAACTTGTAAATCTTGTCTTACTTTTAAATACTGCTAAATATACAGTAGTCAAAAAATGTTGGGGGGAGACATGAATATATATCCATGGGGTGGAGAGGGGAAGAAAAATACTTAAATGAAACTTACTGGTGGCTCATCTCCAGTTCCCAGGACAAACATGCTGACTTTCATGTAGCCTTTAGCTCCAGAATTTGTATCTTCAGGATCACTCAGCAAAAGCCACTTTCTCATGACTGCATGGCCTAAAATAAAACAAACACCACCACCCACCCCAAATAATATCCATTACAAAATGGCAGAAATCATAAAATCAAAGTCACCCATTCCAAAAGCATGCTTTATCCAAACCTAATTATTTTAAAAACTTTACTCTGTCCTAGACAGGTCTCAGTAGGGCCATTCAAAACAAGAAATCTAGTGGTGTTAAAATGTTGTGGCATACTAATTCAGGGACATAATTATAAAATATTTTTGCATTATTTTTCACATTTTAGGTCTTTGATACCAAAACTAATAGCCAAATTTTAGGTCCTTGTACTTAATCTTGAAGCTACTGAAAGGAATTATATATTGTTGGAATTTTTTTTACGTTAATACTTAGAGCAGCAATCTCAAAGAATGTTCCATTAACTTTCTTCTTTTACTTTAGAAATTTAATGAAATGTTTCAAATTCAAGTTTCAAGCAAGAAAAGAAGCTCTGAAGTAACTGTTACTTACCAGGCTCATCATAAGCATAGCCAATGTCAATCTGAAATAAAGATCAAAGGTATTACCTCTGAAAACATACTAAAACAGAAAAATGCTAGGGCAACTCCTCTCAAGATTTCGTGAGTACTACTACATAGTTCTCTTGTCACAACAAAAGAAAGTTTACATAGCATATTCTTGGGAGGAGAAGGAGAAATTGCCTTTCATTGAAAAGTGAAGGATTTTGAATGGATACGGCAGTCAAGAAGAAAATGTAACAAAAGATGTACTGGAACCAACAGCTGTAGTTACTTTCTTCTTTCCTCAGATCCCCAGCTTTTTCATTTATCAGACAGAAGATGGGGCCAACTTACCGCTTCTTCAATCTCCTATGTTCCCCCCCATTATTTTATGTTCAGACAGGCTTTTCAGAACTCTTTTGTTTCTATTTCCTGCTCAACATTTCATCCTTCAGTTCCAGAAATGAAGCTTGGTTTTTTAATGAATAATTTCCTTTTTGTTTTATAAAGATGATGGGCAATTCTTCCCTCCACTGTGTCAAATCTGGACAAGACTGCACATATACCACAACTGAATTAATTGTATCAGATTTCAAACATGTTCAGGAAGGTAAGTATGTTTGCTCATTGCAATTGGGGCTGGTATTCCTTGCAGGTAAAGTCTGAAAGTGTGATTTTCTAGAGAGAAATACCCTTGGGGTTTTCTCCTGGAATGTGTGCCTGCAGGAACAGAACGTAGCTGAATGACATGCTGTCACCTGCTTAGTGAATGATCAATCCTCCACAGAGCAATATACCACTGTCTGAATCACTAGAAATTACATAGATAATAAGCAGTGAGAAGCAAAAGTAACCAGCTTTGTGGCAGAAACTGCTTCATTTAGAAAAGAGCACTCCTCCACACTTGCATTTTTTTGTGAAAAGCTGGTCTAGAGACCTACTGAATTTATGCAGTACAAAAGAAGCAAACTGAAAACACAGCCAACACTGATATTGGAAATGTTATAATGGGGGATCCCAGTATCCATTATCATTGTCATGTGATACTTGTATGTATTGATTTAGGAATACATTCAACAGGCAGATGTCTACCTCCCAGTATTGACCATAACAAACACAAATAAAGACAATCTCACTAATAGCATCAGAACCGCAGAATTTACTTTAAGAGACTTTTCCACCATCCCTTTTACTTAAGCTTCTGACCAAAGGAACACCTTCCCACATCACTTGAGAATATGTATCATTATGCTGCCACACATATCACTATTATGCCTATTAGATACCTAATAAAATTATCTCTTCAAACTCTACCTCATACCAAATAATCATGCTGATACCTTTTGAGGAAAAAAAAAATACCTTTTAGTAAGTACTTTTTCTCTTGGATGCAAGTTAGAGAACTTGGTATATAAACTATACCATTTTCTTCAACAATAATTTTCTACTCAAAGAAAACTGTTTAAGACATCATCAGGTAATTCTTTGGCCCCACGCTAAAGTAGTATAAATTTAAACATTTAAAACAAGTGCTTACAAAATTTCTGGTTTTATTTAATTTAGTAAAGATATGGAATTTGTTTCATACTCACCTTAAATTCTCCCATTAGACAGTCTGCTCGTAGAGAATAAGAATCATACACCTAAAAAGACAGACAAACATGAAACAGGAATGTTCCTAAACATCATAGTGAAATGGCCAGACAATGCTATATGCATCCAGCAGCCTTTTGAATATGCACCATTTTTTCTTACCCGAATGCTAACTGTTTCATCAAGCAACTCTAATGGAGTCATGTGGACATTGTAGAAAAATATCTGTAAAGGTAAAAACAGACCAAAAACCTGTCTCAAAGTGACAAACTCATAATTCTCTGAACAGAAAATGCAAAAACATTATTTTAAGAGGCTTGTGAAGCATGCTTACTACAATACTTTTACCCTGCCTCCTTGCTGGACACATTATATTATAATTTAGCGAAGAATAAAAAAATAAATTTAGTAAACAAACTTAGTACAAAACAGACAAAAGACAGTCACAACTTCCATTTGAATTAATGCAGTAGGCATAGCTGTGCTGCAAACTTTCAGCACTGCCCTTGCTTCTTGCTCTGCACTTCACATTTTCCTCAGGGGAATGACTTCAGGAATTATAAAGGTTGTTCATTTTCCAGGATATTCAATCCAAGTCTAGTCATCTCTGTTGTCAAAAAGGTCTTGTTTAGGGCTAGTGGTGGTAGTGATTGTAATGATTTGCATCTTTGAAATTCAAGGCCACAGGAATAAATCTGATAGTTTGACAGCATGAAGATAAATATACTATTCATTAGCTTATTTGTTCTATTAATAGTATATGTCTCACTAAGTTTGGTCTTTGAGCCCAGCTATACTCTAGTTAGTACTTTATCCAAGAAAATGAAAGGGTGCATGAATGTGGTCACTCCTATTCCATTTTTAGCTAGTGTTCTAACGCCACTCACTTCATCAAAATATGGGTTGTTTCCTCTTTTGATTCTTGTTCGGTGTGTCTGACCGCAAACATGAACTTTGACTACTGGTTTTATGTTATTTCCAGGCAATTGACGACCTTCAATGACTCTAACACGAATCTGAAAAAAAAAAAAATTCAAATATTTGTATTAATACATTCCCTGTATTATCTATCATCCTGGTGACAACAGTTTCTTCCTATACTACCAAAACAGTTAGCCAACACCTGAAGTAGCTGGCAGACATGGACCGGACAGACTTTTCAAACTTAATTATGATAGCAAATATAATTTTGCTTGAATTTTGCAAGACAAGTTGGGGATACTTATTGCAGTAAAAAATTTTTTTCTTGCTTTTACTACTTTATTTTTAAAACTGCTATTGTAGTTTGAAATCTATACAACTCTACAATAAATAAAGTTCATCTAGATTTCAGTCAGAATTGTACAAAATTGGACATCTTTGTAACAGGCAAATTTGAAGAATATTTCTGAAATACAGGCTTTCAAATGAAGAGGCTAATTGTCTCTACCATGCATTAGATTTGCACAATCTGACATTAAATTATGCTCAGGCTATATGTAAGGAGCAATGTCATGCCAGGCAGAAAAAAGGAACGTGCAACATTTAATAAATCTAGTACCTGGAAATCTTGTGGCTTGTTAGAAAGGATTCTCCGTGTCTTCTTTCCTTTGGTGATACGTTTAGCTAGCTGAGCTTCCTTCGTGCCACTTGGAACTGCTGGTGTGATACCATGAACTGGACCATCCAAGCCATCCTCATAACCTCCATCATCTTCCCCATCTCATACAGTAAAAAAACCCAGTGCAATTAATAAACAAATAGTACAGCTTGATGTTAAAGTTACAGGAGTAAGAGTCTGATAACCAAGAGTACCACTAAAATTGTATTATCTTATTTCACAATTTTTTTTTGCTAACCACACTTCCAACTCCTTTTGAAAGCTAGTAATTTTAGCCTGCTTAAGAAAAAATTACATCCTAACCAAACTAACTGTAGATCTGTCCCTCTTCAGGATGCAGAGTATCTACTACAATTCCTATACACTTTTTGAACCAACTGATTGAAGTTTTAGCAAAGTTCAGTTCAGCTGTAATTGTCACCAGACTAGTTCACAATACACCAGAAGTGATCAATTTTATTCCAGTTGAAGCTGTTTCCCAGCAGCAAGACTAGACTATACCATAGCATTTGTTTTTACTTTGGAACCTTGAAAACATGAAGACATTTAGGGTCTGCCATCCAAAATAAAACTTTGAATCCTCCTCCACAGCATTTAACTGTGGAATAAGTTAAAGTTTCTTAGTAAGCTTCTTCGACAGTTCTGAAATCACAATACCTCTGTGGAAGACTGTTCTACAACCACATGACACTACAATACTGGATCATGCAGTGAGATTCCAGTATTGCAAAACAGGATCCATAAATATCTAGACCACAAAAATGCGTCACTTTCTTGTGTCTCCAGCTTCTTTTCTTAACTGAAGGACAGTGACTATGGTAAAGTCTACAGGAAGAACAAGCTGTGTCTCTGATGGTTAGCATTAACAGAATGTTTGTTAACTTTATGAATTAGTTTGCCAATACAAGGTGATGATCACTTTGCATAATGAAGTCCTCAGTGATCCTTGTAAGAGACATTTAAAAACACAGAGACTGACACATATATTTTATAACCAGAAGGCCCTACCTCCCTTACAGCTCTCAAAATCCATCTGCCTGGATGGATCCATGCAACTGCTTGATTACATACCCTGACTTAGCACTTAATTTTTAATTTCTGAAACTGAGCTGTATCAATCTCAGCTGGGGGATGTGATTTCATTTCATGGGAAATATGTATTCACAATAATTAACTAAGGTATGTTTTATGGTTTGCACTGAAATAATTTTCCTGCAGTTGCTGGATACTAACTAAAAACTTGCCATGTTTTATTTTACCTGTACTACCTTATAGTTCAAATACATTTTAAAAAAGCTATCAAAATAATCTCATTTAAGTCAATTTGGTTTTTTAGCCAAGGTCACATTCCTAAAAAATTATTTCAAAGTGTAGTAATTTAACACACAGCTTTTGTGTTTGCATTGCCTATCCTTCCACTTCCCAAGAACACCTCTCAGTGAAGTCAGTGGAATCAAAATTTCCCCTCGGAAGACTCCTCATTTCAAATTTTCCTTCTTATATTATTATCTATCAGCGGATAATGGTAAAACTGATTTTTTTTTTTCTCCTCAAATATATAACATTTATTACATTTACTTCTCTCTGCACAAACACACCCTGGATATGAGGGTAAATATTTGCCTGACTACTGCAAAAACCTGTTGTTACTTCACAGTTCTTTCAAGAGTCTGGAAAACTAGAGGATCTCAAAAACACTCTCAGCAAAAGCCTAGTTAATATGATATATTGAGACCAAAGAATATTCCCTACTGATCACAATATTGCATAGGTTAGTCAAATTTCAAGCCTAATATAAGATGCAACAGTGTTTTTCAAAACGTAGTTATTCTCCAGGAAAAAAAAAAAAAAAGTTTAATGATTTAAGAAGATCTTTTCACAAAGCTCCCTGACATTGAAAGTAATAGAATATATTTTTCAAAAAATGTGACTTCCCTGCTTTTTTAGTTAGCCCTAGCATTACAGCAGATAGCAGTTTCTTTGAGCATTCAAAAGCCTTTCTTTCCTAAACAAAAGCCATTTTGAAAAGCTTTTAAGCAACATCATTCTTTTGTAACCTGATTCCACTGGAGAAAATTATGACCATTTTATGTTAGGAAATGCCAATTTTCTTCCTAGCTGTCACTCTGAATCATCCTTAATTTCTTTAAAATCACTATCTGGCAGTCTTGACATGCTTGCTTCTGGTTACATTTTTTTCTGATGAACAATGCTGTTGAATCACTTTCCTGCCTTATCTTAAATTTCTCCATGATTTTATAACAATAATGTTCTGAGAAAACACTGAAATACCTTCTTGTGTATTGGTCCCTCCTGGATCATTTGGATTTGCAGGTCCAGCTGGTGGTTCATATCCTACTACCAAATCAATTGTTGCCTATAGAGAAATACGTGGGTTTTTATGTAGCACACAGTATTCTCAACAATTGATTTAAAGCAGTGAGTTGGTCTAGCACTGTATGTGAACAGTTAACTATTCATAGTCACAGCACAGTTTATAATAAAATTTCAGCTATTAGTAAACTAATAAACTGTTAGGGAGCTATATATACACATACAAACAATAAAGATTACACAATTTGCAGCTAATGGAATAGGCTCTAAAATAATATCTAACAAATGGAACCACTATGTTTATATTTTGAAAAAATCTGTCACAATACAAGTATATAAGATGTTCTACAAATGTTAATTTATTTAGTTGCACAATACTGATGGCAGACTAGGTGACATCCTAAATTTGCAGATGGAAAAAACAAAGGCAGTGAGAAATAACACTATCAACAACATAACAAGTCTGAACCATAAGTAAAATTTCCTGTCTTTTCTAATTGCTTATTCATACCTCCATCCTGGAAGAAAAACAGTAGGTAATTTTCCATTCTAATTATAGAATTGTCTTTTTTGTGCTTGACTGTGGTTTTGGATTATTGAACAAACCATTATTATTCCTAGTTGCCACAGTAACATGAGAAGTCAGCAACAAAGCCCAACCTTGTGACCAACTAACCACAATATTAAACTACTGCTGATGAGATACTGAAATTACTAGAATTGTACTAGAATGCAATATCAAGTGCCTTAACAGCTAGACTGCACAAACAAAGTAAGGTCCCAGTTCTAGAAACTACTTCATTAATAACTAAGTTAATAACCAGTTAATAACTCTGTTAAATTTAAACACATGCTAAACCAAGTTAAGTCCTTGTGTTACTTTTTGAACTGAGCTGGCAGTGAACACGTACATGATTATGTGCTTTCCAGATTCAGTGCTATGACACAGCTGGATGTTAGAAAGAATACAGCAAAAAAGTACATATGGGAACTCCATCTGGTACTTAGGAAAATGCTCTTTTTCAACATCAGGCTGATTTCCATGCATACTCCGTGGCCCAAAATATTTATAACACATATATACAAATACACAGTACATACACAGAAAACAATTTATCTAACTGAAAGGATATTAAACAAACTCAGATGGTATAGACATAATTATATCTTGTCATAAATTTCCTCCATCTGGAGCTTTTGCTACAAAATTCCAAGCATTTAATTTATAAAGTAAAAATAAATTGAAAATATTTTTTGTTTCACTATTAGCCCTGTTGCTGGAGCATTTTGATCAAGAATAGAGCAAAATAAGGAAATGTAAACCACTCACTCCAGTGTCTTGTCCCCTTTCATTTAGCAGAGGTATGAGTTTGAAGGGAAAAGATCTGCTTTGGTTACCCACAAGATCCTTAAGTGCTATGGATGCACTGCCAATTAACCTGAAATGAAGTAAAAAATCATTATTAGAATGCAAATATACATCAAACAGTTCCCTTTTGTTTTTTACTAGTGTCTGTTAGTCAACCAAATAACTCCAGCCATGACTTGAAAACCCAAGACACAACAAAAGATCACTGCAAATGTTATCTAATGATCGTGTACTGCTAATTTGTATTTTCTGTTTCACTGCAGTTAAATGTGCTGGTGTTCTTTACAGAAGACACAGCTTTAACCTTAAAGAGGTTAAAAACCTAAATTTAAATAAGTTGTATGTGTATTTTTGAAAATAATCTTCTGAAAAACTTTCAATAGCCATGTCACCTGTTTCAGCCACTGAATTCTCATTGGTAAACTAAAGGATGTAATATTTTCTTTCCCTGTATAGCTTTACAAACTCTCAGATGAGAAATAACGTGTGAAAGCTAGCTATGACAGCTGTTATACTACACAGAAAGAGACACAAAAATACATACATGTATCTCTGTAATGAAAACAATGAAACAGAAAAAATGCAATCAATGTGCTTACTAGAGGCTTCACAAAATTATTCTTCTTGTCCATATTTTACATTTTGGAACAGGTTCATCTCCTCGTCTCTAAATTCTCAGAATGTTTCAATATGGCCCTAGAGAGGTGTACCAAAGGAAGCTGCCCAGGAGATCTGACATTATGTGGTAGACTTTCCTGAGCTACTTGTGCCTATTTGGGGACCACATCTGTCACCTGCATCTTAAAAAAAGTGAAAACTGCATGCACTTTTAACCTCAGAAACTTCTTTTAGGCAGAGTTTCTAACAGTGTGGCATTGGTCTCATGATATCTAGCACTGTATTTCATTCCCATAGTATTAATAACAGCTTACTCCTATACTGAAGTGGATTATTGGAATAACTGAGATTCTTGCCAATGAAAAAAACCCAAGATAATTTCACCCTGTAAATATTACAAAGAACATGTTTTACAAACAACACACCAGCTTTGCTGCCAAAGTGGACAAAAAATCAGTATGCAGAGAACTTAACTGAGGTCCCTTTGAATAGATTATAGTGCTTTTTCATGGAGAAGCTAAGGACACAAGGGCGTTTTTTAACATGGAGCAAGCACATTATTATAGCTGCTCTCAGGTGCTATGTCATGAGAACACAATTTACTTTTTGCAAAGTACATTAGAATAGGTAAGTATAAAACATTCATTTCCTGCAAATATACATTGCAGGTATTACACATTACAACTTTTGTTTAGCCGTGCACAAAAAATAACTACACTTTGTTTGAATGACCTGTTAGAACTACTTTTGTGCTATCACCTCCTCAGTCAACTCTGCTTTCCCAGCTCATGTCACTCCTGCAGTCTGAGTTGTCTTTTTGATAGTTTCGACTCATCACTCAAACCTTTCATTTCTGCCCCCCAAACTGCCAGAGCACAGTAATATACCAGCTATGCCTCACATATTCCTCACACACAGGGGATGAGCTAGATGTGAAAAGCAGTTTAAGATGCTGCAGAGGAAATGCATGAAGATGTTCTAACCTTTAAGAGGACCATAACCAAAACTCTGATGCCATTTCTAACACCTGCCTCTCCTACCTTTACTGAACAGACACCTGGATTCAGTATTCTAGTCTTCATCCAGGGTCCTTTAAAAAACAATGGAAATACACCTAATTATTTCAGCAAGCATTAGACTAACCCTAGGTACATTTTCACTTATTACAAATTGTTGCACAGAGCTGGACGTTAGCTGAAACACTGACTCCATGCATTTCTCAACTTCAGGGAGCTTAAGAAGCAATTTCTCCTGTTATGCAATCAGAATTGCACTCAACCCACAAGACAAACCTAGATTTGGAACATCAGATATACAGTCAGTGGTCTTATTTATCCCTCCAACTGTAGTATTACTTGAAATTGCTTATGATTTGATGCAGCAAATCTTGACACTAAACAATAATGTCGACCTAGGTCAGGGAACAACAGCAGCTGATCTCTCTCAGATAGAAAGACTTTTATTTTTCCCCCCTCTAGCTTCAACATTCCAAAAATTGGTGTTATAGAGAAGTCAAGTAAGTCTGACGTTACACACCAAAGAGAACATCTCCCTCTATATTTGACAAAACTTTTCTATGTAAAGAGCAGGTGTCACACAAACAGACACTGGTACTATTCAACAGTCAAAGAAAAGCAGAAAAGATTCATTCCATAATGACTGCAAATCCCAAAGCAGTTAAGAGTGAAAAATGTTAAGTAGCTTAATGCATTTTTCTCTTTATTACATAGACTTCTAACATTAATAGCTTTGAAAGCACGTATAATATAAGCAAACAGGGAACTCTTCCTACGGCTGGAAGGACTTACATTAACTCCAAAAAGAACTTCAGTTCGTAAGTCACACAGTCTCAAATCACCTGGATGACTGTTTCAGCAACCACACCCTCCTATCTGGTGACATTAACTCAAGAACAGCCATTCAGCAGTAATGCTTTTGAAATTTTCCAGTGTAAATTTCCATTTCTACATCCTCATCTGTCCTATGCAAATAACTATGCACATATTTGAATACATAATAATTGTTTTTAAGATTGTGATCACCTTCAGAACACTGAAGAGGGAGTCAGCTACATAGACTACTTGCTTGCTACTAGTTGCCTCAAGTCCTTTTTTTCCCCCCTCCTTTAACAGGTTGGGCAACAACAGGCTCCGGTCTTTTTCCACTCTAGCAAGAGTGAGAAATCTAATATTCAGCCTATATACTACTACTGCTTCTAAGCTTTAGCCAAATTCTAAACTTTAGGCAGTCAGTTTTTTGCTTTCCTCAATATGGTCCTGTTCACTGGATTTGGGATGTTTCACCCCTCCCTTAGCAGAACCACAGTACCAATGAGGTTGGAAGGCACCACTCAAGACCATCTAGTTCAATCCCTCTGCTCAAGCAGTCAGCTAGAACAGGTTGCCCAGGACCATGTCCAGTCTGGTTTTGATCATAAAGCTATTTAATAGCTGAAGTAATATTATCAAAACTAACAAGGAATGCCTCAAGGTCACTGCTAGGTCTCATCTTTGTCACTTATACAGGTCTTGGAGAAAGCCTTTTTTCTGAGATGCTTCTTTCAGGTCTCTAATCTTTGCACTAAGTCAGGTAAGACCAAGTCAGCTAAGTCAGACAGCAGCAGTTGTTGTTGTGACACCACATCCAATAACAGTTCATTGCTGTTTAATGCTTTGCTGCAAGGTCTGCTGCTGTACTCACTTCTGATATGTAACTAGACCCCCAGTTCTCTGCACAACTACCGTGAAGTTGCTGTGTCCCTCTGAATTCTGAAGATTTTTTTACCTTCAGGCAGGACTGCTTGCAATCTCTCTCTGAAGTCATGACTTTCAAGGTGATAAGCAGTCCTTTCCTTTCAGTACAGCTGAAAAGACTGTCACCTATTCATCCTCAAAGGACACTGCTCTTTGCTGGAGCTATTTCAGCTTTCTTCCTCTTGTCTAGCAGACAACATTTGCCCATTTAATTCCAGATCAACACTGATCTCTGACACCATCAGATGGGATAGTTTCTCCTTTTGGAATAGCGACTTTTTGATCATCAGCTGTTTTAGCAGTAGACAGCAAATGAGTATTGCTTCTTACTCTGCTTAAGTACCTTTTTGGCCATCCCTAAGACTTGTGAATGTATAGTGCCCAGTCAGCCAAGTCTCTTAAACTTTTCCAGCTTTGCAGAAGTAAAGCAAAAAACATGTCCTGCTACAAGCAGTTTAAACATTCTGGTCTACCACTGAATAAGACACCAAAGATAAATGCAAAGTCCACATTTAGAAGCAGATTTTAAACCACTTCAAATATACCTTATAGTACTAGTCTTATGATACTTTCCCCCCAGTAATCAAAGGGAAATACTTCGTTTATCAGCATGAAATCAATGAACTACTGATGACCAACTGTTAAATACAGTGTTCCATTTGTGCCAAAGCCAATTAATCCGTTAGTGCTGTGGTTAGCACTTCCTGTTAGCTGCCCAAATAACCAAGAGAAGTGAAACTTCACACCCATGCCTGGATCAGGAAATGCTAATTCACAGTACCAACCATTTTATTACTACTCCTCTGTTTGAAGGTAGCAATTTATATTAAATTCTTTAGCATATCACATCCTCCAGCTGCATATGTGCTACTTCTACAGTGATTTTAACCCTCTGAAAGTCAAGCATTTTAATTCTTTAGACTTCTTTTTAAGGGTTTATTTTGGCAGAGGTTTACATTGATTATTCTCATCAGCAAACTTGATTCCACACTGCCGTTATAATTGCTACACTCAACCTTTCTTTCTCAGTGTATATGTTCCATTATAGATTCTGTGCTACAAGACCCAACTCCTGTCTCCTGTTATTCATGCTGTATTTTGAAATTACTATTAAGAGCAAACCAAATATTTTCATCTTCTTTAGTTATTTGATAAGACTCTTTGCAAGGACAAACTTTTAAAAAGAAACAAAGTATGGATAATATTTTGTACAAGGCAGAAAACCCCAAAACTGAACCTTAACCAGGCTGGATCTTGCATACAACGTATGCAAAGAAAACCTGCAACTATGCACAGCCACACTGACATGGAAAAGAATCCACACAAAGGGTACAGCTGTAGGAGGATTCAAACAATCTATAAATTATTTAACTATGGAAAATACTTAAACATGATTAAATTGCTGCACTGTTCATCTGTGGCTGCATTTTTCTGCTTGAGAAAAGGGTGTGCCCAATCTGTTTTTCCTCTGTGTCGCTAGGTTACTAACTATGCAAAGATCATGGGGAAATGCATAATCCCAACTCTCTTTCAAATAGAATAAAAATCACTTCATTCAGACACAACTGTAACTTCCTGTTAACGTTTTTTTTTTTTTTTCTTAACTTCACAGGGACAACTGAAGTTACTGGGTGGTTTTTTTTGTTTTTTAAGTGCATAAAGATTTGTGTTCTAAGAGTTTGAAATCTTTCCACTAACAGTATTAAACATAATAGAAAACAGATGTGTTCTCTTTTCAAACATCTTTATGCTGGAAAATCTAGCTAAGCATGGATCATATGAGTCCTCTCTAGTTTATTCCAATGATGGTCTGTCTGCCTACATGTCAGTGTGGTTTGCTTTATTTATCTTTTCCAATGACTCTGTCTTTTTACCATGAAGAGCACTTAGCTGCTCTATCTGCAAAAGTTTAATGATCTTGTAAATGAAGCAGTAAATTCTATCTCCAGGAAAAAAAGCAAACAACCCACCCCCCCACCCCCAAACCAAACAAAAAAAAAATAAAAAAAGGAAAATATTCAAATGATCTTTCAGGCTTGATTTACAGAAAACTGCCAAAGCAATGAGTTGTGTTTTGGCAGAGTGCAAAAACAGAACAACATCCACTGTGCTGCTTATCCTCCTGCAACAGAATAAGAATGGGATGGATGAACAGCTATGTAAGTTTGTAGCAGCTGTAACAAATCATGGGTTATATTGCAACCTTCTGCTGTGTTGTTCTAGAGGGGACTATGGGTTTTGTAGTCACCTCTTAGGCGCGGCAACAGACCAAGTCAGGAGTAACACTGCATGGAATTAGCAGAGTGTGTATTGGCTAGGAGCTTTGTGAGTGAGCAGCCAGAGAAAGGGAGTTGGGTTGAGATACACACTGTTCTGCTTCTAGCCTACAATGCAGCAAAGAATAGTGGCAGAACATTTGAGCAAAAGTTATCTCTACTTAGAAAATAACAACAGCAATCTCCACTGCTTATTTTCTTCCAGAACTCCATGGTGTAGTTTCTTCTTGGTGCTCTTTCTTGGGCGACACAGTCCCCTAGATGTACCGTTTACACTCAAAAACTAAATCCCAATTCAGTCGAGACTTTAAAGTAAAATGTATAAAAACATGAATATCTAAAGAAAAGATTATTGATTTAGACTCAAATCCCACTTAGCTTAAACACCAGATACAGCTCCCAAGTTAGTGGGTCTACTCATGAATAACATCAAAAGCACATGGCAAACACTGGGTTTCTGAAATAATGGGCCTTTGCCTCTGAAAGATTTCAGTTTGGTTAACCACATCAAATTTACACGTAAAAAATAATACAAAATTGTCCAGACCTCACTCCTCCCCTCCCTTTTTTTAAACTGTCATTATAATAGCTCTCAGTAGTAAGGACCTTATGTAGGCATCATACTCCATCTTTCCAATCCTGAACTAGCATGCAGACAAAGCAAGGGAGTGTCATTTGCAGAGTCTTCCACTGAGCATCTTTTTTGGAATGCTGCAGCACTACAGGCATGTATCTAACTATAGACTTTTTCTTAAGTGTTAAAAGAGCATACTGTGAGAGAATGGCAAAACTATAATATGGTAGTACTGTGAAAGAATGGCAAAACTATGAGAGTCCTAAATCTCTCTCAAACGCAGTATTAGTAAATAGAATCAGTAACTCTACAGAAATACAGGTTATGCATACATGCAAGTAATATATGGGAAACTTACTCCACATTCCCTCTTTCATTTGCTCCTTTGTCTAAATGTGAATGTTCATTAACACCAAATCTCTTCTGCTGTTACAGTGCTTTGTGTCTTTAAAAGAAATCCAAGATGACATTTCCTATTATCTTGTTAAGGTCAGGAAGTCTACTCATGTGTTTCCCCCTTCTCACCCCCTTATCCTATTTCCCTGCCAATAGCCCTTCCAAACACATCACACACTGCAAATATGTGGCAGGTATTGAGGATTTATTTTCAAAGAGCATTACTTTGAAGGTGTTCTCAGTCTTATGGACTATATATATTTTTGCACAGTTCCATACATAGAAGTCATTTTCCCAAAGAATTTTACTGGCTTACTTTTTAAATTGTACATGGAATAAGTAAGCGTGGAAAACTTCCAGTGCATAAACCCAAGCAAAACAAACAGGCATTTGCACAAGCTGGCGGTTAAGCACTACAAATGTGAGTCCAGATGATATTTACAAACATGGTTTGAAAGAAAAAAAAACCCCACATGCCTGCTTAACTTTGAACCCATGAACAGAGAAACATTTTAGGACTTCAGATAAGCACCTTCCTTTATTTTCTGACACGTTATAAAATCCATTACAAAATTCTGATTACTGGCAAGCTTTCCTATATCAAGTTTGTGATTTCTGGGATTTCCTTAAAGTCAGAGGCATGCAGAACATTCCTGCTTTACTGATCTACAGGAATCTCAAGAATGAGAGATCTGAGGGCATTGGCTTGACTCACAGTGATTTTACAACAGAGTATTGTAAAAAACTGAATTCACATATTGAGAGGAGGCAGAAAGTAGTAAAGAAAAGCTGACAATGGAAGTGGACTACTATCAATAAATATGAATGTATGCCTAGCTCAGTGTCATAAAACATCCAAATTTGCCCCCTCCTCAAAAAAAAAAAAAAAAAAAAAAAAAAGGCAAAGAAGATGACATGGTATCATACATACTCCCTTTCGGAATAGTAATAGCCAACACTACTTGGCATTGACAGAAAAGAGAGAGTGTCAGAACACAGCAAACAGAGAAATAGATCCTTGTTTAAAATCTAGGACTTTATACAAAGAAGTAGGGAACTGGCATCTCATTTTTGATAAGCTGTTCTTTTTTTCTGCACAGATTTTAAAAAAACACTTCTATTAGTGATGCTTGTCCATATGTATATACTTACCTCTTTAGACAAAAATCCTATGATTTAAGCAGAGAGAGGCAGATCTTAGCCACTATGGGATAGCTAAAGATTAAACACATTGATGAAGCTTTGTCTTGTTATGTGCCTTGAGAAAGAACTCCTAGAGTTTGCCAGAGCTTTTAGTACAAGCATGTTTCAAGACAAACTAATACACTCTATCCCTGCTGTAGATTATCTAAAAGAAAAGCTTTCTGACTAGCTTGCCGCCACCCAAGACCTTACCCTTTTCCTGCAATTGATTTTAGGGACCAGGTTTATTTCTGTGTGACGAGCCATAAAACAAAGGGCATGCAAAACACGAGAGGCTGCTACCAATTTCAACCAGTAATTTATGTCGTCTTCATTGAAATGATCTGCAGGCATTGCTTTAAGGTATCCTCTACATCTCCAGTTTGAATATTAAATTAAAGCTTAAATCCTACAAAACTCCAGATACTTTTTTTTTTTTTTTTAAATCTCTGTCATCTTATGTTCAGAACCACATAAAACTTGTTAGAGTCTTCATTATGTGTTTGTTTCATCACCAATACAGCAGGAACCTCAAAGTCCAGGTCAAAATGACAAAAAGTACCCTCCAGCTTTAGTAAAGTTTTATATTATGCATACATATTTATATATTTAATAGAATGTGAATTAATTGAATTCTAGTGTTGCCATATATACAATTGTAATTTTTCATGACAACAATTTTTTTCAATGACCACAGTTAAAAGGTCCTATCAACTCAATTCGCAGGAACAAATATATTCATATTAAAAAAGTTTTAAAAATACAAAGATCACTCTTAAAAGTTAGTCAAACACGACACCTTAATTACTTATATGTTTACTTATTACACGTTCCTATTCTGTAGGAGTATAAACATACAAAAAATGTTTACATGCCAACATGGACACCTGACAGCATTTCAGTATTCTAAAACTTTTTATAATGTTGTCATATAGAAGCCTTTCATATAGAAATAGAAGCCTCAATTCAAGGTGGCTCCTTTCTCAGTGTCTTCCGCAGCAAGCGTAAACTTTAAAAAAAAAAAAAAAAATTCCAGAAAATCATACAATCTGTGCATCTTTTTTGATATAATTACTTCATGCATAGAAAAACTATATATTTTTCATTTTTTAGTTGAAGGAAAACTATTTGTGTTTTGTGTGATAGCCTTCCAGGTACACATAGGCATAGCTACTGTTTATCTTCAGTTCTCTAAAATTAACAATAAAACCTGATTTTGTCAAAACTAAAACTAAGCATCTTACTACTATATGAAGTCCTCTGAACACTGAGGACTCAACAAACAACTACACAAATGAAACTTTACTTTAGCATCTCACAAAAAAAAAAAAAAAAAAAAGACCATACACAATAAGATCTGTAGCCTTAGGTCCCATGATATTTGATTTTTAGATGTCTGAAAAATGCAGAACCCACTTTTAGGTATATAGGTGCTGTTCATACTGCAGTGGTAGTTTAGACTTTTAGAGTAGGATTCAAGCTTATTGACATGCACTAACAGCACTAACCAAAACAGAAATGGTGCAGGAGGGAAAGAGGCCTAAATTCCTGTATGTTAGGGGCATCATGAAAATGGGTATATCTATCTGCTGAAGACCTAAACTCTAAATCCTTTACTGATAGTAGGAGTGTCTGCCTTTCCTTTCCAAGAAGTGAATGTCAGAAAAGGAAATTCTCAGCAGCCTCCCACCCCATTTTTATAACAGTCTAGAGTCCTCCTCTAAGGAATGGGAAGCTAGATATCCATTTTCTTCCTCTGCTGAGGTTATCCAATTTACTTTTCACAGAACACACTCTTAATATCAAACTACATATTTTCTTTTAAAGAAAACCAATAAAACAAAACAAACCACCATCTAAAGAAAAAATCCTCAATCCATTTTAAACAATGTTTATAAAATATAAGCAACATCATTGCCAATCTTCCATATATGCAACGAGCCGGAGGCTTATAACACTCGGCCAACAACTGGAGACAGAATCGTTTCCCTGCTCAATGTGAGAGAATTTACTCTAGCATCTGACATCAAAAAAGAGTTCTGCAAACTGATCTTGGGGAAGTTACTTTTATTTTCAAGTTCAAGATTTTTAATGACCGTGCAGAGAACTCATAAAGAGTACAGAAGGAACATGACATTTCATAGATCCCACTAGCTACGACACTCAAGAAAACCAGAATCCCAGATTCCATTCCCAAGACAATTTTTGTATTTTAGCCAACCTATTTATCCTGATGACTAGGTCACTCTCCCAGGAGATGAGTCTAGGACTTCAATCCCTCCAGACAAGATCAGAAATTGAACTTAGGCTTCCCCTCTTCCTAGGCAAGACTTAAATAAGTGACATAAAATATAGCCACTGAAAGAGATTTTTAAAGATGGTTAAGAGCCTTAACTGCGTTTTGTAATTTTTGGTGGCTTGTGTTAGCTGGGCTCTGAAAATGCCAAGTAAGAGTTCTTCAGAACTTCTTTCTGGACACTTCTTATGTATAGTAGTCTTGTGTACTGCCCTGCACCATTCTGCAAGATGACTTCCTGCACCAGCTATCTGTAGTGGCACAAATCTAGTTACAGAAGGACCTTTATTACAAGTAAGCACCAACTGAAATTTGGCAGCTGTGGTTTTCAAATTACAATAATAGGTGAAGGGATCTAAATTTTACCTGAATTCTGCCTTAAATGCCTAAAACATTCCTTGAATTTAGCTTCAGCATGTCTAAAATTAAGTATAAAAAGAAAGCTGTCACTTTGCTTCAGAGTAACAATCCAGCTGGTGAGGGATAGAAAGCTCACTGGTTTATAGGCTGGAAGTAGGTATTACATCAAAAACCATCTAATTGCATCCATCATTTCTCTCCAGCAACTATCAGTTTTCCCCCAGACTTCTGTATTGAAAGTTGTGTTTACTACTGGAACACCCTCCCCCCCCCCCCCCCCCCCCCCAACCCAAACATACTTGTTCTGTCCAATTGTTTCAAAATCCTTCACAATAATTGTCAGGGAAGATGAAATATCCAGAGCAATTCCTTTCAAGTCAAATTCAAGAATCTGAACAAAACAAATGGAGCAAAACCAAATTATAATTACAAGTTATATGTAAATTAATTAACAGCAGAGTAGCACATACAACAAAATTATTCAGAAATAAATTTTGCATTTAGTAAGAGACAGATCAGACAGCTTATATTTGCAAAAGCAGAGTTAAAAATCTGGGAACATGCTCACAGCACATTCTTGATTTGCTAGTTACTAGTAACAATAACAGAAAAAGAACTAAATTGTTTATTACTGAGCCATAACCTCTTTTGCAGTTCCACTTCCTTACACTAACATAAGTATTTTCTTATCATTCATAAGATCTGATACTATTCCCCTGCAATACTGGTTGAAGTCAGTTGCTGCTGAATTTAGACAAATGTGTGTAGGTTCCCTTTCTTTGTATTCCTCATTACAAAAGGTAAAAACAGTCTTTAACTTTCATTTCTGGTTGTGAAAAAACACTACTAAGAAAACATTTTCCCCCAAGAAAAACATTACTGAAGATGCAAAATATGACCAGTCCTACAAATAAACCATGAGGAACTTCAATTCATGCTTCATTCTAATTCTGTAGGGTTTTATCCTAGTATATAATAAAGGATCCAGTTATGTTCCCATACATGTAGCTAAACAATGTCTGAATATCATTTGGTCCAAAGTAAAAGGGAACAAAACCAGGCCACAAACTCACCAGATATCCACCTACTTTTACATAAAAACATTACATAATGAATTGTAATATATGGTGCAAGATAAATCCATTCACCTGCATTTACTAATACCTTCAAAGTACACATATCACTAGTTCCTGTTCGTAACCAATATTCACAACTGACTTACTAATTTTACAAGGGTTTGTCTTAAAAAAGACAAAGAATTGATTAAAAAAAATTACCTCATTCCAAACAGGGTTAAGTTCACTGTCAATTTTCTTTGTTTTCTTTTTTTCATCTGCAAATACAAACAAAGTGTGATGATCTGTTTTTGCTAAAGCACTACACAAATAGCACAATTTCTCCTTTCACTTTTCAAAACAAAGTTTGAGCTTTAAACCAAATGTTCCAATTCTTTTTGCCTCTGCCAGTAGCTGCACATTTTACAATCAAAAAGTCCCCTGGGCAATTTTAGTAGTTGAGGCTTTTTATTCTGTTTTGTTTAAGCATAGCTAGATGTATTCCCAAAAAGCAAAATTAATGTTTAGGTTTCTCAACCTTTCATGACCCCTGACTGCAACTTTAGTAATGATGAAAGAAGACAGACTAAAAGACTTGGAGACATCAAACCAAACAGTAACCTCAGAGTGATAAACTTCAGTAGTAAAAAAATTGTTACACATCTGCCATGTCTGAGTTACAACCTACTTATAACTCTAGCTCTGAAATAAAATCACTTGGGAAAAAAAAATCTTAAGAAGATATGCTTACAGTATCAGCACTTTCTGCTTCAAATGAGCAAATATTAGCAGAAATACAGGTGCATATTAGAGGAAATGCAGTCCTTCCTGAAAAAATGGTTTGCACAGGTTATGCAGGTCACTTCACTGACATTTACTGTAGCCTAAAAATTAGAAATTTTCCACACTTCATGGTAAAATTTGCATTTGGTCAACCAACAAATCATAGGAGTGTAGGGTGTGGCATAAATTACATAGTGTGGCATTTCAAGTCAAGTTACTTCCCCTGAGAGGAATAATACAACTCAAGTGTTGCAGAGGCCCTTTGCAGACCCACCCCCACCTATTAAAAAGGGAAACAAAATTCTGTTCTTACAACAGGTTCAAAGCAAGTAACATGCTACAGCTTTATTTTTACTTTTTAGTTGCACTATACACATACATCTCTAATGGAGAACAAGTCTTGACATGGCACTCAGAAGCACAAAGGAACACTGGCAAGCACGCAGCTCTCTAAACAGAAATTGCATATATTAGTGATAACAAGTATATTTAAGTACAGTCAGTAAACTAACTGCTGATCTAAAAAATGCTCAGCCACCACAAGAAGGCTAAGTTTCAGACACACTCCTTGTATTTAAGGACTACAGTAAAGGTAATAGCATTTTTATTATTCGCAATACTTATGGCTATACTTTGCCAGGAAAATGTTGCAAGGGTATGGGAAGCAACAGTAAAGATATGCCACATGGGCAAGTTCATATAGCTGCTATTCAAGCAGTAGACTGGTGGCTCTTTTTATTGGATGAGAGTAGGACGTATTGAAAGAAAAAAAAGTCAGCCCGTACTGCAAATTACGAGAACTGACTCACATTTATGTAACAGGAATTGTCTACAATTTATGCAGGATATTGAGTCACATCGTACCACAAAGGAAAGAGCATTCATAACATACCACGCTGTGGACTCGCATTCTGTGGAACAAAGAACTAATTAACATGCTAGTAAGAGAAACTCAACTTCATATTATCTAATAGGAGACAAAGCATTTTCAAAACTAAATATCCCAGAATATCTGGGGTTTGGAACTAGTACTCCAAGTCCCCATACAAATAGGAGGTGAGAGTCAGGGAAAAAATGTTCTCAGTGCTGGTGAAAAAAAGGAACAGTTACAGCTGTTTGTAAAGGAGATAGTGAATCACAGACCTGATCCTGATGGAACTAACAGATAAAAGTCCTATGATCTCTGCCTAAGCTCAAATGTAACTCTAAGGTAAGGAAATCCCTGGCTTGAACAACAGTCAAGACAATTCTTGACATGTGGGTAAAATTTTCCGCTCCAGACTATCTATTTTCATAAAAACAAGAGTAAGATCTAGGATTCCACTAACAATGTGCATGTTCTAGTTTATACTAAGAAAACTTTTTGCATTATGCATTTGTGTGAAAGTTGGATGACATATGTTGGGAAACACAGCTTACATTGGGTTTTAATTGTAATTTTAGGCAGTCTTGAGTGTAGCGTTCACAGTCCTTGAGCATGTATTTTGCATGCATTTTCTTCACTTTAGTGACTTGCTTTTTATTACACTTTTTATCACTCTCTTAATGCACTGGAGGTTTTTGTTTGTTTTTTTAAACTGTTGGCAAAGAGTTTTTTAATTCCCACCAAAAAAAATACCTTTGCCAAGCAGGTTAAGATGGACTGCCCCGTTATTACAGGAGGTCAAATAAGTTTCAGGTCCTCAGGCTGCCTTCCTCTACTAGTAATGAATCCAACTACAGTAGCCAAGACTGTAAACCACATCAGGATAAACTGTAAGATAGAGCCAGTCACCATTTTCAGTTTGGCCCTACCAAGAAATAAGAGTAAGAAATTATAATGGATACCAGTAGGACACTCTATATACTTGGTTCTTTAAAAACTAACTACAGTAACCTTGGTATCGTAGAAGAAATAATTGTTGATTTATCTTGATAGAGGCATTATACTACCGTATGTTGTTTAATATTCTCAATTGGAATTTAGAATTACTACTACTACTACTACTAAGTAGTTCTTATCACTACTAAGAACTTAGTGATAGTCAATGAGATGACACAGTGTTCAAAAAATGCATTAAAGATGACCTGTTTAAAAAATAACTGTTCTATTGTTATAAACATAATTACAGTACTGCAAAACCAATGCTTACATCTTAATATTTTTCTTCTAACTAGCATTTTTATCAATTTCAGCAGGTGGAGAATAGCAGAAGCAAACATCTTTTAGAACCGTCTTAAGCCTAAGACTCAATAATCACATTTCAGTTTACTATGTTTTCCATAAAACTTTTGTGAATGGAGAATTTAGATTGCACGGTGGCAGCAACTGCAGTATCAAACAGGCAGATCTCCAAACCCCAGGAAATTAAAATTAGGGTAATTTAATTCTCTGCAAAACAGAAAATATAAATTTAGTGAATAATTATGCTCTAATACTCTTTTCTTTCACACACTGAAATATAAACTAACATGGCTATGAACCACTGCTGACCTACTGGAAAGCTCTTAGATTAAGCACAAATGGAAAAAGAAATGTTATTTAAGTTGGCTCAATCAAACCAAATGCCATTTCACATTAGATTTTAATGCCTAAGGCTGAATGAGGCAGTCAAAAGGAATGACCAAAGCACTAAATGTCCTAGTATTGACTGCACATATAAGTAATTGCGTCAATTTTGCACCCAAAGACAAGAATCCGACACATTTTTCTCCAGTTTGGTGTATCTGACAAATCAAAAGAGTTGTACTGGTTTAAACATTACCACTTAGTGCGACTTCAGCAAATGGCAACAGTTTTTCATAGTAATTTGACTAATAATTTGTCTCATGTAGAATGATGATGAACTCAGAATTCTGCAGTAACAGCACCCAGTTCCAGCAGCAATACTCGTTTACTCTCAGGGTGTAGTTCTCTTTGAACAGTGAGTTGTTCTTAAAGTAAATAAAAGTTCCATTTCACTGGACTGAACATAAATGTATAAAAAAAAGCTCAAATGCTTGCACAAACCCCCTCTTTTGTAAATGGGACGTCACAACAGAAACAGCTGCCTATTTCCTCTAAATATGTACCCAATATATGTCACTGTATAAATTGTACTGACTATTGTCTATAACTACTTAATATATAGTTATATAACTAGCTTAGTTATACTTAGTCTGCATATGCTATACACAGACAAAACTATACTAACATATGCATGTGAACGTACAGTGTTTGCAGAGTCACTAATAGTTGTAGGATCATGGCCTTTTTCTTCACAGCATAGCCGTAAAGGTCTAATCCTGAGAGATACTGTATGTTTTCATTGAAGTCTGAAAACTACTGAACCTGACATCAGCAAAGGCTATGTAAGTTAAAGTTGGAAAATGTTAATGAACAAAACACAGTTTAATGAAATGTCTACTTCCACAGCAGTTGTCTGTCAAATGTGTGCTGTTCTCTAAGACCTCTTCAAGAATACTGCAGAGTCAAACAAGAACATGAAAATGTACTGCAGGACTACGGCCAAAATCCTGCAAATGCCTGAGTTTTTCCTAATCTGGAAAATAAACTCCCAATTGTGTTTTTTATGTCTCCCAGGAGCTACAGTGGGTATGGACTACTGCTAAACACTGCTGACCTTTGATATACATGTTCCTAAATATAAGATTGGTTTCCCATCTCTATACACTATCAGGGCGAGGGAGAACAGGCTGTATATGAAAAAAAAAATCTATAAACATAAACAGCCAGAAGTTCAACATATTTCAGATATGATCCCTATGCCCTTGTACCTGGCAACCAGGTACTCCACTTACAAATTAAATCAGAGCTGCTCAATAGCTGGCAAAAGCCTGATATTTTCTGCCCCCCTGGAATCACTCTGGACAGAAAGCAAAAAAAATCTGTTGGTATGTAGTAAAAGCACATAAAAAGAAGTGGCAGGTATAATGAGAAATTAAAAAACTAATGAGAAACTAAAAAACTGTCGTAATTATGAAGTTGTGTTTAAGAGAATTGTTAAGCATGTTTATGAACATTAAAAAACGCCGTTATAGCACATAAAGGATAAATACAAACTCATTCCTTTAATGTCTGTTGCCCAGTTCCCGTGTTTGGATAAATGAAGGACTGAGAAACAACTCCAGCAATTCAGAAGGAAAAATAAATCCGTAACTTATATTTAATAGGTATAACTGAATTGCATTAGAGCACAGAGTAGAAAAGATTACAAGAAGGAATTAAACAGACACTTAAAGAAGTGAAAGCCATAAAGAAGTGAAGGCACAAACCAAATCTGGAGTATGAAACTGCAGGAACAGAGGTAACACAGAAAGCCAAAACTGTGACAGGAAAGCAGAGAAAGTCAAGGAACTGAAAACAGAGTATGAATGCTTAAGAAGCAGCAGAAGCAAATGGAACAAACCAGAGAAATTACACCAGTAACAGCATTTTTTTTCAGGGCAAATAAAATATTTTTTTTAAGAATTAGGAAGTTCCAAAAGCTACTGAGACAGGCCCAGCCACTTGCCCTAACACAGAAGGGGGGAGGTATAAAAAAAACAAACTTGAGAAGAGGAGGAAAGACAGGAAATTGAATGATATCACATCTTTCTGATGCTGAAATAAAGTATCTGAAAACTTTTTATTCTGGAAGTTAAGATTCTGGACATGCACTGCCTTGTCCTTCTCCAGCCTCCAGCAAAATGTCATGATTTCAGATTTGGTCACTAAAGGTGACAAACCCCTGCAATGATTTTTCATACTTTAGGAAATAACCATTTCCATTTCAGTGCAGTTAGGAAACCAGGTCACCAGGAATTCAGATGACTGTTTGTCACAGTTTGGTTTAACATGTTACATGATCCAAAATTACTCGGAGATTTCTGCACTTTAAAGATAAACCAATACTTGAAATAAAGTTCCTTGAGACTTGCAAAGTCAGCCAAGTGAGGAAATGATGGCAACAGGTAAAATATACTGTGACATATAATTAGCTTTACATATAAATGCTAATTTTATCACACTGTTTTCTCCTTCTCCCATCCGTATCTGATGAGCGATGAAAGTATAAAATGCGGTTCCCTTCCTAAATCTTTATTTTAAATTAAATCACCTCAACAGGCAAAATTTTAGAGTGCAAATCAGTTTGAAAAAAAAAAACAAACAAAGCAAACAACAAAACCAAACACCTTCAGTAATGGTACTACTGTTTTTCAACATGCTGGTTATAACAACAATAAACCAGATACAATAAAAATTGGCATCACAGGGAGCAGTGGCTGTGCAAAGTAATCAAGACAGAAGAATGATTTTTTTTCAGATGGAAAACAACAAGGTAATCTTCAATACCAGAATTAGAAGTGGTTTTATCTGTGCAGTTAGATTTGGGGTTTTAAAGCAAAGGGCTAAGCCATTGCAAATGCTTGTAAAACGTGGATCCTGAAACAGAAGCACTGCTGGCCAGAAAAGACCAATGCACTCCACCCAGTTCAAACTTCACTCAGGTAAGACCTGTCTCTCTAATTAAAAAGTCTTCCCTAAAGTCACATCAGATCTAACTTCAGGAAAACATGTTTTCACAGATTTTCAAATACTTACATAGGGCACCATCCTTCAGAAAACCTCCTCCCCAAGTACATTCATGACAGTTTTCCTTACCTTTAAAAATAACAGAAACAATAGGATCTGGTTTCCCAAACTTGGTTTTAGGGATATTGGTAGCAGATTCCACATTCACCCGAAGCATTGTTTTCAGTCTTGACTAAGCTTTGATTGCTACCAAAGAAATTCAAGGAAGTCTTAAGTTTCAAACTCCTTAACTTCTGGACTGAAACGCTAGCAGGAAGAGGAGGCAGGGAATAGCTGGTGTAAAGTAAAGAAGGTCTATGGGTGGATCTATGACGGACTAGCTACTGAAGGCTATAAAAAAAAAAAAAAAAAAGTACCCGTAAATTGACACCAAGTTCTGTGCTGCTGCACAAAAAGAGCTCTTGCTAGTGCAATCCAGTAACAGAAAGGGCACAGAGTAAAAACGAGTGCAGATTATTTTTTTGTTGCTTTTATTCTTAAACTGCGTTGGTAAGTCTCTCGTAAGTAACCAAGGCAAGAATAAGCATAAGCAACATGAATATTAAGCATAACTCCAGTACTCAAGATACATCACATCCGCCTCTTGGTATACCAAGGTATTCAATTTCACGATAGCTTATATTTTTTTCCTCTTAATTTTTAGAACTTCATTGTTTGTAAATGTTTTTAGCTTGTCTCCGTCTCAGTTTATAATCACAAAATACCTACGGTCTTCAAAAAAAGTTTAAGTGCTCCCCCTTCAGTTGTGCTCTGGAACAACCACGTTTTACACAGTTAATACTATTTGTTCCACATTTAACACGCTGAATTTACCAGATCTCTTGAGACATTATTAAAATATATATGCATAAGTAAAAATAAAGAAAAAATAAGGAAATACGTGCAAAAAATATGAGAAGGCCCTTTGTACTATCTGGAGGCTTATAAATATTTTGTCTTAACATAAATGCATGCAGTAGACTCCACTTAAATGAAATGAGATAAAACTTACATGATCAGTAAAAAGAACTCTTTGCTTTAAGCTACCCCACGTTCAGCTTTACAGCAGTTTTTCTCAGCTGTGGACCAGATGTAAAAAAACAAGTGGTGCACAGTACCACTGCAAAATATGTTAAGTAGAGATGAGAAGGGAAACCAGCAAGATGGAGCAAAATGAGTCATGCATGGACAAAGTTCAACCTAGTTTTTATATGGTCACACAAGAACTATCCTAGCTTATTACTTCTGAAGCCAAGATGAACCTTGCTTCCTTTCAAAAATGATTAGATTTTGGGTAGGTGAGGAAGAGGATTTCTGGGGAAGAAAGCATAAGCAAAAGCCAACACATTCAGGAGAGAATGAGGATAAAGACACGTAAGACACAGTACCAAGAGGACCCAGAAGACTTAGCTGAAGCATCACAGCAGGTTACTCAGCCCTCACTCATCCTGGCCGCAAACAAGTCCTGCAGCTGGCGCATGGCCAGAGCCACAGGCCAGGCTTACTGCCCCAGGCAGCCAGTAGCCACTGCCCTTCCTGCCCAAACAGCGAGTGAACTAAAGCCTCGTGCAAGGTGGGGAGAGCCACCCACAGGTAAACAACACGAGGGGACACACACCTGCCACCACCATCGTTCTGTAACTGCTCTTTAACAACAAAACGGAAATCCTCTCAAAGGGAGAATTAACTATGGCCTCGCAAAGGGGAAACAAACACCGCCCCAGCCCCTCAGGTGGGCCGGGATGAAGGAGCCCCCGCCTCATAGCGGCCGATCGCCAGCACGTGCGCTGGGGCAGACAAAGGAGGTGGGGAGAAGAAAGGCCCCGTGGCATTGGCCAGACAAGTGACACCGCCGCCCACGCCAGCCAATGGGGAACCTTCTCTCAGGCATTCCGCGGAGAACTCGGCAGCACTCTACCGGCAGTTAACGGCCACCCAACGCTGTGCAGCTCGTGCCTCTCCAGCCCCGCCCACACTTGTTCTCCCCGCCCCTTCTAGCCAGCGTCTTCGCGGAAGCGTTCTTTAACCCGTCCCCCCGCCTGTAGGACCCATCGGAGACGCCATAGCTCTCTCTTCGACTGCGAGGCGGCCCGGGCGGAAGTGGCGATGCCGGAGCCGCGAGATTCAAACTCCCGGAAGCGGGGCTGGGCTGGGGCCAGCCGAGGCAGCCGCCGCCGCCTCTGCTGCCGAGTAAGGTCCCCCCTTCCCCCGCCGCGACCCAGCGTGCTCATAGGCCCGTTTGTTCCCCGCGGCCCGGTCCGAGAACCGCTAGCGGGAGCCGGGAGGTCCTGCGCTGCCCGTGCTTGACTAAAGCTGTGTCAGAAGTCACGTCCTGCCTGTGGGAAGGGGCTGCTCTCCCGTAGCGCTACGTCTTGCTTTGTTTTTCTTTTTTTTAATAAGTGCTTAAAGATGAATTCTAAGACCGCCAAAGAGAGAATTATTGGCAAGTGGGGCTTAAAGTCGGGTAGCTCCAGGCCTGAGAATGATGTCGAGAAGTATAAGCAGGAGAACGCGGCCCTGAGAAAAGCGATGGAGGAAGCTGTGAAAGGGAAAAGCAAAATGACTGATCCGGAAAGGAGCGGGCTCCTAGAGGTGAGCTGCGTGTGTGGACTCAAGCTAACGTTTGTGATGTCCTAATTGTGCACGGTTAACGTGAGTCCGAGCATGTCTGACTTTGTAAGCAAGATGCCAATCTTTCCTCTTGAAACTTACTTTGATTTCACTACTGTTTTAGTTTGATGTTTTTGTTCTCAAATATTTTTAATAATGTCTGAACTAATTGAATTACAGTCATCTGATAAAGCTGTTAAATACAAAGACTTGAGGCTAGAGATGCCAATTAGTCCATTAAGACCTGTCCTCGCATGCCCAGCTGTTTGGAATAGTTGGTCCCAGAGAATTATTTTGAGCACTTTCTGCACAGAACACCGTGTTTGCAGGCAGTTGCCTAAGTACACACCAAAAAGTGCTGAGTATTTGCTGGAACTATACTCTTAAGCTCCCACTCAGCTATAAGTAAATAAAACTGTAATCGGTTCACCATTACAGTTTAATAGTTCTTCCATTACAACCAAAGAGCACAAACTAAGACACTGTAATTGCAGTCCATTCAATGTAAACCTATGGTTGCAGAGAAAGGACTTCCAGACTTAGTATGTGACCAAGTCACACACTGTGAGGCTTCCCGGAAGGCCTGGGAAACTTCACATGGATTCTTTCAAAGGATACAACTAATGAAGACTAGGAACACCAATGTTTCTAGGCTACTTCTTTTGTTAATAAGGCTTTTCATGTGTCTGTGCTAACCCAAGTACCAGCTGTGGCTAGACAGCTCATTTACAGTTGTTGCTAAATTTGTTAGCATATTTGCTGTGTCTGGTAGAGTTTGCTGCTTGCTCAGTGTTTATTACTTAATATTGGGTTCCTAGTTTACAGGTGGAAAATCACTGGCATGTTTAGATATACTAGGTACTATTTGGTGTCAATATTTTAATTCTAGTGAGCACTATCTGGTCTTCAACCACTCTCTAAAATTTAATTTCTTTCAGTTTCTCTGTCATCTTCTAGTGACTTGATATCAACATGTAGGATTTCAACATCAACCTTTCTCATGGAAAATGAAATGGTATCATACCTTGGGGCTCTATGTAAGCTTCTGTTATCTCAAATGCAGTATTAATGCTATGTAATAATTAACTGTGCTGGAGGCCTACTGAAAAGAGAGTGCCTGTTGAAAATATCTACTAATGCACATTTTGAAACTAAAAGGCCAGATAATTTGGAAAACGGAATCCTCCTCCTGAATGCTTTATTACAACTCTTTTTGGTAACTTTGCTTACTGTCATTTAGTTTGCAAGAAGGCTCTGCTGCTTCTCAAAAGCCACTAAATATGCTAACTAACACTAAGAAATATATCACCAATCTCTCCACTGGAAGTGTCCAAGAGTACTGCTTGTGTTCATCTATTGTAATTATCTGTATTCATATATAAAACTGAGTACCTACTAAGTCTGTGGAATTTGGTTCTTTGCATTCTTTCCTTGTTTCATCTACTTCAGTGTTCTTACTATCACTTGACATATTTGAGATGATCACTGTAGTATTGTCTTGAGTAAAAAGTAATATTCTTAGCTAATTAAAGACTAAGAGAACCTTTAAAGGGAGTATCTTCTCAAACTGTGAACTTGCTAATGCATTTGTTGCATAGACTGACACTTATTCATTTGTGTCACTTTTTATTCTGTTTCATTTAGAAAATACTTTCCCTTGAAAAAGAAAAAGAAAAACATAACCATCTTCTTGGAGAGAAGGACAAAGAAATTCAAAACCTCAAAGACAAGCTTAGATCCAAAAACACAAATAGTGAAGTCTTGTTACAAAGTCAACTAGAGGAAAAAACAAAGGAAGCAGAAAGGAGAGAACAGTTACTTCGTTCTCTATCAGAAGAAATGAACCAGTTAAAATATAATTTATCCACTGTTACTGCAAAATGTTCTGAGCTTGAAAACAGAGCTGGTACTTCTCAAGCATCCCAGGTAAGCACTGAAGAAACATTGTAATTGCACCTGCTAAGCACTGATATCAGTTATAAAATGGGATGGATTTTTAATCTTCTTACAGTTAACTGCATGCTGCAATAGTCTTATATGAAGACAGATGATGTCCAGATTGAATACTAAATGAAGAACAGTCAGTGAGCAGAACTTCAGGCAGCGCAGCTGGGGAGGGAATTCTCTAATGCTGTACTGCATGGTCCCTTATTCAAGCTCACATGCAGGTGGTGTGACTAGTGGTACTATGTTTAATGATCTACTGTTGCTTAAGCAGATATTATGCCCTTCTTGAGTTTGCATGATCAGTGATTAAACAGACTGAGAAGGCAGCAGTAAGAGACACAGGAAATTAATACAGATAAACTAAGCTCCTCACCTAATTCAGCTTCAGTCATGAGCTAATCAGTGATGCCAAGATTGGAGGCAGCTTGGGCTGCAGTGATCGTGCACTGGTGGAGCTCATAGATCTGAAGGATAAGACTAAAGTTGGGATGCTGAATTTTGGGAAAGCAAACTTCCAGCTGTTCAAGGATTTAGTCAATAGGACCTCCTGGGAAACTGCCCTCAGGGACAGGGGAGCAGTACAGAGCTGGCAGAGCTTTAAGGACACTTTCCATAGAATGCAAGAGGTCTTGATCCCCCAGGTGTAAGAACTTGATCCCCTGGTGTAAGAAATCAGGAAAGGAAGGCAAGAGACTGGCATGGCTAAGTTGAGACCTGGTCAAACTAAAGGGCAAGCAGGAAATGCACAGGCAGTGGAAATAAGGACAGGTATCCTGGGAAGAGTATTGGGAGGTTGCCTGGTTGTGTAGGGATGGGGTCAGGAAGGCCAAGGCATGGCTGGAGCTGAACTTTGCAAGGGATGCAAAGAATAAGGGCTTCTATAAGTATGTCAGCCAGAAAAGGAAGGTCAAAGAAAGCATAACTTGATAAACAAGAGTGACAAACTGGTAACAATAGACAAGGAGAAGGGTGAGGTACTCAACAACTTTTTTGCCTCAGTCTTTGGCAACCTCTATTCCCACACCTCTTGAGTGGATGGACTGCAATATGGGGACTGGGGGACCAAAGTCCTTCCCACTGTAAGAGAAGATCAGGCTCATGACCACCTGAGGAACCTGAACATAAGTTATTGGGACCTGATGAGATGCATTCCAGAGTCCTGAGTGAATTGGCTGATGTAGTTGCCAAGCCACTCTCCATGATACTTGAAAAGTCATGGCAGTCAGGTGAAGTCCCTTATGACTGGAAAAAGGGAAACATTGCACCCATTTTTAAAAAGGGTAGAAAGGAGGACCCTGGCAACTTACTGACCTGTCAGCCTCACCTCTGTACCTGGGAAGATTATGGAACAGATCCTCCTAGAAGCTATGCTAAGGCATGTGGAGGACAGGAAGGTGATTAGAGACAGCCAACATGATGTCACCAAGGCAAAATTCTGCCTGACCAACATATAGTGGCTTTCTGTGATGGAGTGACTACATCAGTGGACAAGGGAAGAGCTACTGATGTCATCTATCTGTACTTTTGTAAGGCCTTCAATGCAGTCCCCCACAACCTCCTTCTCTCTAAACTGGAGAGATACAGATTTGATGGATGGACTGTTTGGTGGATGAGGAATTGATTGGATGGTCACATCCAGAGGGTAGTGGTCAGCGGCTCAATGTCCAGATGGAGATCAGTGACAACTGGTGTCCCTCAGGGGTCCATATTGGGACTAGTACTGTTTAACATCTTCATCAATGACACAGTGGGATTGAGTGCGCCATCAGCAAATTTGCAGATACCAAGCTGAGTGGTGTAGTTGGCATGCCTGAGGGATGGGATGCCATCCAGAAGGATCTGGCCCAGCCCATAAGTGGGCCCAATCCCATAAATGGGCCCATGTGAACCTCATGAGGTGCAACAAGGCCAAGTGCAAGTCTAGCACCTGGGTCAGGGCAACCCCAGATATCAATACAGGCTGGGGGACAAAGGGATTGAGAGCAGCCCTGAGGAGAAGGACTTGGGGGTACTGGTGGATGAAGAACTGGACGCAACCTGGCAATGTGCACTTGCAACCCAGAAAGCCAACTGTATCCTGGGCTGCATCAGAAGTAGTGTGGCCAGCAGGTCAAAGGAGGTGATTCTGCCTCTCTGTTCTGGTGAGACCCCACCTGGAGTACTGCATCTGCCTCTGGGGCTTCCTCAGCACAGGAAAGACATGGACCTGTTGGAGTGGGTCCAGAGGAGGACCACAGAAATGATCAGGGAGAGGGAACACCTGTGAAGACAGGCTGAAAGAGCTGGGATTATTTGGGAGAAGCAAAGACTTCAGGGAAACACTGCAGCCTTCCCTGTTGCAATAAGACAAGGGATAATGGTTTTAAACTAAAAGAGGGTAGATTTAGACTATATGTAAGGAAGAAATTGTTCACAATGAGGGTGGTGAAATACTGGAACAGGGTGCCCAGGGAGGTGGTAGATGTCCCATCCCTGGAAACATTCCAGGTCAGGCTGGATGGGGCTTGGAGCAACCTGCTGTAGTTGAAGATGTCCCTGCTTGTTGCAGGAGGGTTGGACTAGATGACCTTTAAAGGTCCCTTCCAATGCAAACTATTCTATGATTCTACAAGACTATCTTTCTCCTCCCTACTCTTATGAATCCTCAGTTGCTTCTTAGTGTTAAAATTAGTTTCCTGTACTCATCACCATGTGTGATGCTACGTATACTTCAATGGGATGGAAAATAGGACAGGATTAATGAGTTGCTTCTCATTAAAATGGGTAATAGGTATGGTGCCAGGTACTTGGCAGCTTTTACAAGTGCATTTACTTTTGTACAGTTTTTCTACCCTTGCCTGTTCTAATGTTCCATGGAAAAATGCAGTAGTATCTCAATAAGGGGTACAGGGAAGTTGTGCCTGTAAGGTTTTTTTCTCTAGCTTTTGACCTGCAGATGGTGCTGGTTCCCCATGCTATACAGGGATATTGAGTAATTTCTAGAAATGCAGCTGTAGCCAAATACATAGCAAAATATCTTAATCTACTATTTTTCAGTGATAATACATATCTGTCACTTATAATAATGCAGTATCTTGGGAAATACCACTTTAAATGTAATGTATTTGTTTTCAATTTCAAGAGACTCCGAACTTTGTTAGAGAATTTAAAATGTATTTTAATTCAACATATTTCCATTATATTTTTGTCAATGAACTACCAAAATATCTCTTAGTTTAAAATCGGAATTTTGATTTTTTTACTGATTTATCAACAAAGGGCAACAAAATTCTACTGATGTTTTGACTGGATGTCTTGGAAGACTTGAAAACAGATCTAGCAATGCTGCTTGAACCTGCTAGGTGGCATATGAGCAGCAGGTATACTCTGAAATGGAAACAACAGTTGTATGACACAATTTTGAGAAAGTTCTGAGACAGTTCTAATATTTATAGAAATAGGAATCTGAGCAGTTGTAGTGTCTGTAAATCCTATTTTTATTAGGAAGTGCTAAAGCTCAATTGTATTCAAAGATCTGCATTTTTTTCAGCTATAAAGCTTGTTCTAAGTCATGTTCCAAAAAAACACAGGAAAACTTTGGAAAAATGTAGCTTGGATTTCGGTAGTAGTCTACACTTTTACTTCTTTAAAGTTCATTCTGACTTATATCCACACAATTTCAAAAAGCTTTCTATTATGCAGAGAATAAATGTCAGATGATGGAAGAAGTTTAACTGCTGTTTAGTTCTAGATGGGTCTAAAGAACTGTCTGACTTGTACTGTAGGCACTCTACTGTGGCTCAGGTCTCAGAAAACCACTCAGTATGTCCTTTTGGTTCCAGACAGGCTTGCATGCTTTCCCAGATATCTGTAATTCTTCTGTTATCCTAATGAAGTTGTCAAGGTCTCTAGCTTGCCTCAACAGCTCCTAAGGTCTAGCTTATTGTCAAATGTATGAGGATACAAAAATAGGACAAATGCTTACCTTTTTTGTGTATTTAAGTAATTCCATAAATATCTTCATTTTTCAGAGGGTCTCCTGCACCCTTCAGGTCTTCCAAGATAGCAGTTCAGCAGAAGATATGTGATATTCTTAAGAAATGTTTTACTGTAACTAGAGTTGCAGAGTTACAGAATAAATTAAATGTAAATCTTTGTCCTATATCTTCCAGGAGATTTTATTTTAAATCTGTGAAATGGTTTTCTACATAACTTAGATCCTTTTAAAAAAGAAAGACTAAAGATCTTTAAACACAAAAGGCACATGTATGCATCTGTGTTCCACTTTTAAAATATCCTTATGCTATCTGAGATTAGTATTTATACAGGACTAGCTTTACTGTTTCAGCCATCTCTTTTAAAGAACACTCACAGGTTGTTCTTTGCCTGCAGGAAGCTGTAACAAACAGCACTGGATCAACAACTAATCTTTATGAAGTTGAAAAACAACTAAAAGATGTAAGTTTCATGTACAACATTGCAAGTATAAATCATCTGTATTAAGATGCATAAGAATGTAAATTATTGCAGTATGCACTTTTGGGTAGTATGGGACTTCAGAGTGTATGTTTCCCTCTAAAATATAATACCTAAAATTATTTTGCAAGACAGTAACTTAAATTAAAAAAAAAGACTTGCAAAAAAAGACAATACTTCTGTTGTCCTTGAAAACTTGGAACATCAGAACAAAGTGGTTGCTGGCAAAACAGGAGCCCCAAGTAACCTGGTCTGACCTTGAAGCTGACACTGCGTGGGATAGCATGAGGTTGAATTAGAAACCTCCTGAGGTCCCTTCCAACTTGAATAATTCTCATAGAAAATCCATGTCCTTGGTCTTACGAACTTGAAGTTGCAATGATACAGTTTTAGTTTATTCCCTTTTTAAGATCTGTTGTATTTTTCTTTTATATTTGAGATTGAAAGGTTAATTCTTCATAATCTGGGCATCACTCATGAAAGCCTTTAAGTCACTTTCCCATTCCAAGAAATAAGCCAACCAGTGTTTAATGCTGCTGCAATTTTAACTTATGCTCAATAACCTGACTTATTCTTCCAAATGAAGATGAGTTTTACTTATCTTACAGTGAAGATTACTACAATTTGCAGCAGAATTAACTAGCTTATCTTTAAACTGTTTATTATATAAATTTTAATATTAAGACAACTAATACTTTTAAAATCTGGTAAGTTACCAGAGACTTTTCTCTCTTTCTGTTCACGAAGGCTCTTGAGAAAAACCAACAGTGGCTACTATATGACCAGCAGCGTGAAGCATATGTCAGGGGACTGCTTGGGAGGATCTTTGAACTTGAACAGAAGTCAGAAATAGTTAGCCAACAAGAATCTAAAGAATTCAATTCAGAAGGTATCAAATTTATCTTTCCCCACAAGTGACCCAAACCATAATTATCTATAGATAAAGTTCTCTGAAAACAAATTATAGCACAACTAAGCAAAAAAGACTTTCTTCTCAATGTTTTAGTTTCTTAATGGTAGAACTTGGTTAAATAAAACTTCTTTGCTTCCTGTTATGTAGCTTGATCGACAGTATTTCATGTTCTTATCTACTTCAAAGATGATTTTTAACAGCCTTGGTGCTTTATTAGCAACCTCTCTGTTTGCGGAAATTGTTGAGGCAAATACATGTATGTCTCCCACCCTTCAAAGTACACTTCCAACCTATGTAATAGAAGCATTAAGGATTTATTAGCTAGGTGTGGATCACGGGTTTTAATTTTTCAAAATAAATATTATAAAAATGACTTGACTACCATGTTCTTTACTCACCTGAACAGTTCTTACAGGGCATGAAAACCTGTGGTAGGTTATGGCATGTATCCAAAATAGTTTTGCAATATGGATCTGGCCACCTCTAGCTCGCTTCCGTGCTATGTAGTTCCTCAATAATAAGCACCTTCTCAGTACCATGCATTCAGATTGACTTGAGTTGTGCTTGACCAGCATGTGGAATAAAATTAAAGTCATGTTGAAAAGAAAAACCAGGAGTTGGCTTGCTTTTCTTATTATCAAATGATTAATCTTATATATACTGCAACTGACCTGCAAGGTAAACTCACTAAATAGAGCTAGTATCGTCTGAAGTAAGAGTATGCCCACAGATGCTTACCACTTAGTAATTCATGTGCAGTGGCTTGGTTTCTGTATTACTGCTTGAATCTTTATGGAAAACAGTAAAATAAAACCTTGGTTTGGTGCTGTTTAGGAATCCATGAACAGTATTTTAGAGGGAGACAGACTGAAGTAGCTCACCAGGAAATGTAACTCGAGAGTTACTATAGTCAAAGTTTTATTGTCAGAGCAGCCGTGAGACTAGGAGTAAGGGTATAAGAAAGTTCCTCTCTTCAAGCAGCTAGACAGTAGGAGAGATCCAAGTTTCTAAGAACCTAGCTATACAAGTTGAAAGTAGATATGACAACTTTTTCCATGGAAAAACTTGGTATGTCTCTGAAAATATCAACATTGTATAAAGGAGAATTGCTAAAGAGAAGGTAAGGCTTAGCTCATAGTTGAGGGGAGGGAGAACAGTCCAGCAAGAAACTTTCCCTAGTAAATTCCACTTTGATACTTTTCCTATTGAAGGCTTCCCTTCATTCTTCAAAGTTAAGAAATTGACAGTGTCAAAAATCAGCAAAGCCTGTGAAATTCTGCATTCCTTGTTCTGCTTTCAGGTATATTTTGTATTACTACTGAATTTCTCCAGACTGCTTCCTTTTTTTTTTTTCCTACTTGCTAAACTTTTCTTGGGTTGACAAGGAGAAATTTTTCAAGCTCTGGTTTAAGTAACAGTCACTAGCCAAGAAGCAGGTATTTTTTTTTTAATCAAAACCCCCCTACCCTAGTCCTTTTTATTTGCAATTTAGAAGTAAATAATGGCATACAACTTGAAGATAGTCTGCAAAAGGCAGTGGATAGTCTGGCTTTGGTCAGCAGTGGTGAAGTAGAGCCCATCATATCTCTGGGGAGGGAGTAACGCCAGAACCTTGGCTAAGGAGCCTAAATCTGGAAGTGAGAATCTAGTGTCTTTGGCCCTTGATTGCTATGCATTGGTATAATGCATAAGGCTGTACAAGAACTGTGTGTATGCCATGGAGCCTGTGTAGTCAGGGCAAAGGGTATAATATTGCTGTGAGGGTTAGTAAAGGACGTGGCTGTAGCACAGAAAATGATACAGAAGCCAAGTTGTGGTTTTCTAGTAACTATATTGGAAAGGAGGCTTTTCTGCATTAGAAGTATTTAAAGCTGTTTTAACTAAAGTCTGGTGCTGGTCTGTGCTGTGTGATAGCCTAGAATGTCAATCAGCCTTAAAATGTTGTCAAGGATTTGGTGTTCTGATTAAGTGATTTTTTTTCTCCCACATTACTTATTTCTTACTCATTAAGGTCTTCTACCAGAAGAAAAGCAAAAATACTATAACCAGCTATTATTAACTGCTAAGAGTGATCTTGAGACTGAAAGACACACTGTAACTCAGCTGAGATCTGAACTTACTGAATTCAAAAAGAAGTATGAAGAAACCCAACAAGAAATAACAAGTTTAAATGCCTTATTGCAGTCACAACAGATTGCTGAAATGCAGACTCTAGAAAATGAAAATAAAGTGAAAGGAGAGAAAGTACAGAGACTAAAACAAGAAAATGAAACTATTAAAAGACAGCTCAGAGAAGAAAAGAAAAAGTCTGAAGATCTTTTATGTCAGGTAAGTGGATGCGTTTGGAGGTTTAAGATCATTAGCAAAGAGAAGACCTGAAAAGTCATACTTAATCAGAATGGACCATCACTCACTCACTCTGGTAACTGATCTTTATGTAGATCTAGACTCATGTCCTTGTGGTTAAAACTGAATTCTTTTTTTAATATATATGTTTAAATCAAAATCTAAACTTCTGTGAAATTTCCTTGTTTAAACAAGGAATTCATTTGTTCACTTATTTTCCTGGTCTTGTGTGACACAAGAGGGAGAGGTGGGAGAATACTTAATTGATTCTAATCTAGTTCATCTTCAAGGTTAATAATAAATGAGAACAGGAAAGGTAAAAACCCATACAGGCTATTTTATCATGCGGTCCTAACTATGGAATATCACTGATATTTGCTGTCACCTGGCTGCTACAAATATACATGTGGGCTTGTAGTTTCATACTTGCTGGATAAGCAGCTGTGTCCCTGGATGGTGCCCCCAGCCAACTAACCAACCATTGTGGCTGTGCAGCTGGGTTTTCTGTTTCTTTTAATTCAGACAAGTTCCTGTGTTTGGTTCTCTCTGTGATGCCATAGATAAGAACCCATGTGGGTGTACCTGAGTATTAGAAAGCAATGGCCAGATAAGCAAGGGAAAAGATGGACCTTAAGCTGTCACTGTTTTGAAGACAGCTATGGAAGAAACCACAGAGAAGAGTTCTGTAATTCCCTATAAGGCCTAAGTGCCTGACAGGCAGGCTGTTCAATATGTGTGGTTTACGCTGTTGCTAGATCTGTAATAGTCCGTTGTTTCTTCTTCTGGACGTGAAATCATGATCACACATCTGTTCAAGAGAAACTGGAAAGTCCTCCTTGAAGGACTGTCCTCAGGACATCCAAGCAAGATGGACTTGCTACTTGGAAAAGTTTGGGGTCAATAACACAGCAATGTAGAACAGAAATTTGAAATATGAGAATAAAACTTACTAGGTACCAAAGTAGGCTAAAACCAGAACAGTGTAGGCCTCTAAACACAAGTTGGGTTCTCACTGGTTAATAATGATTAAAAGGTGTTGATTTTTTTTGCAGCTGAACAGTATTCACCATAAAAGTTGATACAAGTTGATAACAAGGATGTTTTTATGTATGCATTTACTTAATCTATTATAGGATAGTATTTTCTGAGTTTTAAACTTGTTCTATTTAAAAAAAAAAAAAAAGCTTGTTTTTTTGGTATCATAGCATATCAGTGCAAGCATAGGTTTTGTGTGTATACTTTTTGTCTGCATCCTGGCAATCACCTAGGAAAGTTCAGTTTGATTTTTTTTTTTGAACTGTAACATCATCTTGTATTCCCCTGCTCAATGCAATAATGTTTCCCTGGGCTTTTCCCCAGGGAAATAGAGATACTTGAATTGGGTTTGGCTGTTGCATAACAGGCATATGTTTTCTGTTGGCATTGGAATATGAAAGTTTACTTCTATCCCTTTTTAGATTCATTATGTTATGCTTATTAACTGTTGTATATGGAAGTTGTTTGTTACAGATGTTTTTCTGCCCTGTAGGTGCAACTTCTTCATAAATCATTGTTCAAACAGCAGGAGGAACACACTAGGATAGCTTTGTTGGAACAACAGGTACCCAATTATATGCTAAGATGCTGATACTTAATCTGTATTACGCATAAAGGCTTTCTAGACTAACTTCAAATTTAAGCACGAGTAGTATATTAAAGTAATATTAGACATGAATATTCAAGTGAATAATATTTTTATGCTCCAAAAATTTTGACGCATATGTCAAGATGAAAATCTGTAACCTTTTACAGTTAAGAGGGTGTGATCAAACATGATGCTGTTTTTTCCACAATCACTCATTCAACTGTACAGCCTCAGATTAGGTATGGGAAATATCCTAAAACCAATCAACTCATTGAAGTTTTATAATATACCGTTGATAAAGTTGTACAAATAATTGCCGTATTTTCCATCTTTATTTTTCCAAGTACATTCTTACAGATCTAATTGGTGTTATTGAAAAAAAAGTTGCATTTATTTGCTAAGCTTGGGCATACAGTGTTACCCTTAGTTTCTGTCCAAATTATGTTGCTACAAGAAAGATTCTGGAGTAGAAACTGGCATTTTAATGAGAACTTGCATGATCTGTGTTTCTATAAAATCTTCAGTTTAAGATTGCAAGACAGCTTGAAATACCCTCCAACCAAAATAACTTCAAACTTCACCTCTACTAAGGGGCATGACTTTCATAACTGGGCATGTATGAATTTCACTGTAGTGAAAGCAACAACTGACTTTTTAAATTTTATTTTTAAATCTCATTTTAGGATATGATTGCAGAGTAAAACTTACTTTAAATATATAAAGGGGAAACATTTCTTTCTCTCTTCCTCACCCCCCCACCCTCCCCAATTCTTAATAATTCTGACTTTAATTCTGTAACTTTCACTTTGGGGGGTTGCCAGATCCAGATATGCACCACAGACTTTGAGAATGAAAAGCTTGATCGCCAGAACTTGCAGCATCAGTTAAACAAAGTCCTTAAGGAACTGCGCAAGGCCAGGGAGCAAATAACCCGTCTAGAACCTTTGGTATGTACTGAATAACTTGCAGGTGAATTTAGTCAGGGATTTTGCGTAAATGTACATTTTTTTCACTTTGGAATCTTATTTCCAGTATAGTGAGTCTTCTGTTAATGTCATCAGCTATTCAGTGTGGGTCCTTACGTCCTTCAGATATTTGGCCCCAAGGTGCAGAACCCTATGTCAACTAGCTAGGCATTGTTTTCTCTACAGCATGCATGGAGAACCGGTACTGCAGAAAGACATCCAGAACAGTCATGTTGCTGAGCAGGGAATGTGTTGTGATACAAAATACAATTGTTGTTTAGTTCTGTCTCTTGCACAATGACAAAGCTGCAGTATGCTTCTACTCGGGTTTCCTGCTAGTGAACAGGACGCAATCCCTACATATAGCAGTTCAATCCCCCATGTCCATCTGATACAGGATGTGTGGGTCATCAAAACCTGTGTTTTTCATTTCCTAAAAGACAAGCTCCCTACTACAATGAAAAAGGACATTTGTTGTATTGTGAGGACTGTGGTCTGTTTGTTTATTCTTAATCCCAAAGAAAGCCACCTAGATTTGAGCCCTTGACTTAATGGAGAAATTTGTAGGGAAAGATTAAGTATTAAGCAAGCCATTGATCTGTTTTGCTCTGTTGTATCCATGATTGCCCTGGTCTTAAGCAACTTGGAAGTATTTCCTCAGGTGAGGAAGGGAATGGAATGACTCCTGAGATACTGATGTTCTTCACTCATGTGTTGCCCCTGGGAGAGCCTCACTTGCTAGGATTGCAGTTGCTGCTGCTGGCAGGGGAGGCCACTGGAAAACCTGTCTGCTGGGAGTAGAGCAAAACATGGTGCAGAGCTGGGAAGTTACAGCTTTGAGTCTCTCTGTGCCAAGAAGCTGGAGGAGCAGCTGTGTCTTTTACAGTTAGGGACAGCCTTCACACACAAACTTCGTGCATAGGATCCAGGAGAAGAAGAGAAAATCACTGCTGTCTTTGGGAAGGTAGCTAGGCAGCATCCTACGTAGAGGGGACTGAGGCCTCACTTCATTGAGGAAAGATAGTGTGCGAGTGGCTAGGAAGATGGTTGGGGAAGGATTCCCAGTCAGATGTTGTGGCAAACCTATCTAAATAGGCTAAATAGAAAAGCCATCTGCAATCTAATTTAAATGTGGTGTTAAAATTGTACAACAGGCCTTCTGTTAACACGGGTAGCATAACGGCATTTAGTCGTCTTTAAAATTCTACCCATAGTACTATAACGCACACAAGGCTTGTGTGCCATCAAGCCTTAATATTTTTTCCTGCAGTATTTAATCAGCACATGCATGCCCCAATCTTACACTAAAGCTTCTTCTTTTCCAGAAACTCCAGGAGTCTGGATGTATGGAACCACAAGAAGATTTGCAAGGTGTGTTTGAAGAGAAGCTGACCATATATGACAGAAGCCCTTCCCTGAAACATTCAAGCCTTCTTGATGAAAGTTTTCTTGAGTGTCCCAGGTGTAAAGTGCAGTATCCAACAAGCCAGCATAGAGAATTATTAGCACATATTGACTTTTGTACAGCTTGAGCTCCAAATGGATTTACTATATTTGCTTTATACACACTGCCAATATGCTCTCCTACAAAGTCAAAAGATCTTTTTAAAGCTTTTTTCTTAAGGTTGTATAAAGGACGACTAGTTTTATAATTAAGTTCCACAAAAATATTAATTTATTTGGCCTCAAATATTTTACCTGAACTTTTTGCAAAAACAGTTACTGGCTACTGCATATTTGGTTGCAAATGGAAATATTTTTACAATTAGGAATATCTTCAAATAGTAAACTACTGACTTTTTTTGCACTATTAAAAATGAGAACTGTTAAAGCACACCTATTGTCACACTTTATTTTAATGTTTGGCATATCCAGTTCTTGGTGAATCCTGATGATTTGTGCTTGTACATTAATAGCTGCAAAAGATTTGTGGCCCCTGTAGGTGCACTATATATATTTATATATACATGGGATGTGTGTGTATGCATAGTGTGTGGGCATCTATACACATACTGTATATATGTATCATATACATATGTAATGTATCACCATCTTGATACATTAAAACTCAGGAGGGTCATGTTAGATCTTTGCTGCTTAAGCTTCATGTTGAAAACATCAGTCATAAGTAGCTTATTGTCCTTGAACTGCAGCCAGGGGTGACTTAGGGCTCATATAAAAATGCTGACTGAGGTTTAAGCTCTTTTAAAAAAAAAAAACCAAAAAACACAACAACTCATTGCTCACTGGGAAAACAAACTTCCTAGCAAATAAACTTCTTTGGTACTGGAAGAAGTTTACATTTCAGATACCATTTTTGGAGTTTGGATATAGAATTATGCTAAAGCAATCTTTTTTGTACTTCTGTATTTTAGAGGTTAAAGTTAGGAAATATCAATTATTCAATCTGTTACATTTGTCAAATGTCCCAGTTTAAAAGTGCAGTTAATAAATTGCTCTCATGGATTTGAAGTGTCACTGTATTTTGGTATTAATGCAGAAAACAAGTCAGCAATTAATTCTTGCAACAAATTAGAAACTAGCAAGAACTTCCCTTATGGATTTGCAATCAGTGTTGTTTTCCTCTGGTACCTACTCTAAACCTGGACCTGTTGCTAGCATTTTGCTCCTTGCACCTGTAGTGAAGTCCAACAAGCAGTTTCTCCCACAAAAATTATTAAAATGAGGAAATTTACAAAGATATGCTAGTTAAGATACATTTGCTGCTTTTGTAAGTTTATGGTTTGTTGAGCACAGTGAAATACCCAAGGTCTGTTTTCCTCTGGTATACTGATTCTGATTGCTAGCTAGTCTCAGCTTTTTCCATCACACTTTGCTGCAAAACTCTGTGCTTTTACCCTGTAATGTTCACCCTAATCTGAGGGTTAAATCTTATTCTTAAGTGAGGCTGTTTTTCAAGTTGTTTTCAATCACTATTACAACATCAAGTGATGTTATTCATTAAATCTAGTGTTTGTGAGAAAAAAAATGTTAAAAGCTATTATCTTTATATCTGCAATATCTTTGCCAAATCTATTGTATTAGCCACTATCTATCCATTTTTCAATTTCACTGACTGTCTCAGGCTAAGCTCTGTGTTTGACAATTTGTTCAATTATAGCAACAGCATTTCTGACTGAAGATATGATGAACTAATGTGTAAAACAACTTATGCTTCTCAGAATATCAAGGTTTTGCTATGAGGGAAATTGTCTTAATTTCATGTCTGTCTTTCTAAACATCTTTTAGATTCAGGATAATAACTATGCTTTTCATTGCAGCCTAATAATCTCTAATTAAACTACTTCTCAAAATTTTGGTTGTCTTTTAACAATGCATTAATCAGCTAGTATTCTATTCCCAGTTGCATACTCAGCATAGTTTCTGCAAAAGGAAATTTTGATCTTTTATGTATTATAGATGAAATAAGTTTGCCTGCTACAGGTCAGCAGTCTTCAGTAGTTCTGAGGCTTTCTTAAATTAGCATAAAACACTTTCTCATTAGAAGCTGGTACTGTAGAAGGAGACTCATAAAGTTGATAATGAGATAACCTTTAAAAAGTTTTGTTCATTCCAGCACCTCTTCTGAACTTTAACAATACATTTAGTCCTGCTTGCTAAATATTAGACTTAAGCGCAAAAACCTTACTGATAAATATATACACATCAGTGTAGTATATGTTGAAAAATACCAAAATGATGTTCTGATGTGTCAAAAGACTTATTTTGAAAGCAGAGCCACAACTATTGTCATCACTTACATGTGACTAAACCCAACTATAAAACTCTGACTCCATAAAGCATGCAGATAATATCACTGCTTTTTTTTCATTCTTCAGAAGCTAAGAAGGAGTCTAAGACTGAAAATTATTTTTAATCCTAAAAGTAAATGAACAAGAAAAAGATCTGCTGCTCCTATCTCTAGTTATATGTAAAAAAGAGGTTTGTGCTTAATGAGCTCATCTTAGTGCTAAGATAAGATTTAGCTGTAAACTTAGTTCTTTGTAAGGCAGGAAGTAATTTTTAAAAAGCTGTTATTTCAACCACTTTGTTCTTACAATTTCAGTAGTCTTTTTTTCTGAGTTATTGAATTTCAAGTAATTGAATTTCAACTTAGCAGAAATTCTGTGAAGTTGGCATCATTTGAAGATGTTGGTCTAGGGAAGCTTCTGGATTAATACAAGGGTTCACCTATCTAGCGTAATTATAAATCCTGGCTTCCACATACAGTGTTCTTTGTAAACAGCAAGTGAATTAAGTGGTTTTGAAGCAATGTTGTGTGGTTGGAAAGCCAGCTAAACTGTGCATAACAATTAAGGTTTTTTTACACAAGGAGAGCTTCTTGTGAAATAACAATTGAAATATGCCTCTTATTTTTCTTGTATCAAGTGGATCAACTTCTAATCATTTCTTTGCTTGCGCAACTTTCTCTTTTACTCTTGGTTTTGATAACCATCTTTACAGTTATTTGCCACATGCCAATAACTGTACTACAGATGTTTAGGCAAACTATGCAATAAACCACTTATGTTTAACTATGCAGATAAAAAGTAGCAGGGAGGCACAATGCTGGTTATGCTGTAAAAGAATCATGCTGAACAGCAGAAATATTTAGAGACAACGGATGTGACTGTTCACCTGGCAAAGAACACAAATGTAAATGTGCAGTGCTTTCAAGAAAACCAGGGAGATTATTGCTCTCGTGATATCTCTGAACCAACCAGAGACAGGTGGGAGTTTACAAGCGATGAAAATGTAGCAGTAGGGGAGCTCTAGACATTTCAATTTTAATCTGGCAATCAACCTGTCTATTACTTTCCATATCTTGTAATCTGATTGAACTGCTAAGATTACAGTAGCAGTTGTGGCTATGGCTTTACCTTAAAAATGACAAGCAATTACCTCTATCAAAGAAGAAAGATACAGTGTACATAGAGTAATACAAGCTATGTTACGTATGGTGGGACTGCGCAACTCGGAATACTACTTGCAGCATTTCTAAATCTTTTCCTTTCTCTAATTTGGAAAATGTTTCAGAATTAGGCAGCCAAGTGGTACTCCCTGGAGCAAGGGACGGTACTGCTGAAAGTCTCTGGGTGTTAAAAATATAGCCATATTGTCAGTTTGGGGGTCTGTTTGGGTTATTTTCGAGGCAGCCATCCAAAGCAAGCCAGTTGCATATCTCCCAGGGAAGGGCAGTGCAGGACCTCTCTGAAGTGACCTGCACAGTGAGCAATTGTGTTGGAGAATTCTGCAGTGTAGGTGGGATTTTAAAAGGCAGGGAAGGAAGTAAAAGCATGGTGCCTAACAAGGGGAAGAGAAGCCGAAGAATTTTAGACCAAATTAACCTAACTTCAATTCCTGGAAAAAACTTGCTGACATAGAACCAGCAGTGGGAATCATGTCATGCACCCAAGTTTTCTTAACTGAGCAAGTGCTGTGGATAGGGAAAAAGTAAACAAACTTGAACATGACTCAATATCCCACCTGCATGATTTTGCAAGTTTTACAACATGATGAATAAACAGACTTACATGTTTCACATGTAAGCTTTCATTTCTAGTCAATACAGATGAGACTTTTAGCTGGAATACTCCATCCAATTCTGAGTACTGTACTTCAAGAACAATTTAGACTAATATGAATGTAGTAGAAGTCTTTCAGATTTCTAATCAAATTCATGAAAGAATCAGGGTTATGCAGTCTAGAAAAGACCATGAAGAAAAATGACAAAATTTCATACAGAGGAAAGAAATAAAGTCTTCCTATGCTCAGTGAGAAGAGTGACAAGCTCAAAATTGCAACAGGAGAAATTTTGACATAAGGAAAATCTTTCTGGTGTTTGGAATAGATAAGCAGTGAAACACATCGCTTACAGAGGCTGCAAAATCTCCACCACTGGAGATTTAAAGGGACATATGTAACTATCTAAACCATTCCTGACAGATGAGTCTGCCTTGGGCCAGGGACATCAGCCAGATGATTTCTCACAGTTCCTTGAAGCCCCATTTTTAATGACACATATAGATCTGCAAACAACACACTATAAGATTTAAATTTAAAATAAAGCAGGTAACACAATGGTTGTTCTGCACTGACTCTTCACGTTATTTCACTCCATGCAAAATTAGTAGCTACTGCGCCAGAACTGAATATAACAGTTTAACTTCACCTTGTTTCTCAACTGGAAAATTATTGGCATTCCTATGTCTGTATAAACCTCTAGTCTGAGCAGACAAAGTAATTTAGACTCAGTATTTGCACTCGTGCATCTCAACCCTGCTGGAAAACAAGATAAATGACACAAGTGCAACTTGATGTCACTTAATTCCCTAGTGTTGGGAAGTGCCTTGCTCCCACATTGTTTTAACAACCAGTGCCATGGTGCCTGTTTCTTTGGCATTTGGGGAGTTGGGGCTCCCCTCCATAGGGTGCCCAGGAACAGGATTCACGAAGTGAGCATATTGAGTGGGAGCTACCCCAGCCAGCCAGTGGGAAATATGACTCCTCAAGAAAGGCTAGGTGCGCAGAAAGGAAGTGCTGTTGAGGATTCACAGATGTAAATTCTCTTCTAGCATTGGCTGCCTATGATAAATGAGTCTGTTCTTGCAAAAAAAGCTGACTTCCAACAGGACATATGCCCTTGAAGTGAGACCTCCCCTAACACCCAGTTTCCCTTCAGACCTGGAACAGTTTCACATCAGTAGTCTGGGACATATACTCATTTTGCTGTCTCTCTGACCAACCAGAAGTTTAAGTATTTCATACTGAATTAATAGTTTCAGAAAGACAGAGCAAGGTAAGGTGCCTCAGAATATCCTGTAAGAAACAAGCCTGGGACCATATCATAGTGATTATCACAGTGATATCCAGCTGGCTTCCTGACAGCAGTGCAACCAGGTTTGATTTCTCTGATCAATTCAAAACTGGTGAATGAGCACACTGCATCAGCAAAAGTGCAAGTTTTATCAATGTAACAAGTGTGATCTGGTCAGCATTATCTCATTCAACTAGACAGAAAACTATACAGCCTGATTTAGACATCCACGTTTTCTGGGCACAGTTTATGAGAAGCTCTAAGTCACATCTCTTTCATCATCTCATGTTAAATTTTAATGCAACCAGAGCCCAAATAGCCACTGATAATGAAAAACATGAACAGTGTGGGAAATGAAATAACATGATTTAGCATTACGCTTGCGAAGTCAGAAGGGTTTACAGCACGATTTAAAGCATTACCTGTACTTTCTGTCATTGGTGTTGCAAGAATGATTTCTTCGTGTCTCCAGCTGCAGGTTAATGCTAGCTAAGCATCTGGCGCCCAACGTGGGGCTCGAAGGGTTGTGATAACGACAAGTCTGACCCAAGTGTGTTAAAACAAAGTTGTTATAAGCATTTATAATGTTATTGAAACAGTCCAATACAGACAGATTTTCTTTGCAGCAGATAGGCCCTCTGTAAACCTAATTTCAGAAATACCTGACTTTTTTTAAAAGAAGTAAAGCTTTTATCCTGATTCTGACCTGAAGAACCAGAATCACCTAGCCCAAGAGGTCACTCTCTCTGGGAATATTTTTTATGCCCAAGAAATAAATAAGCTGAACTATCCCAACCTGTTGTGACATTTCATGGTTGTCAGGGGAACAATATGAAAAACAGAGCTTGACTTACAGTATCAGGTAACTGCGCTGGTTTTGGCTGGGGTAGAGTTAATTTTCTTCACAGTATATGGTACGAGGCTCTGGTTTGGGTTCGTGCTGAAAACAGTGCTGATATAACACAGGGATGTTTTCGTTATTGCTGAGCAGTGCTTACACAGAGCCAAGGCCTTTTCTGCTTCTCATACCACTCCACCAGTGAGTAGCTGGGGGTGCACAAGGAGCGGGGAGGGGGGACAGCCGGCACAGCTAACCCCAACTGACCAAAGGCATATCCCATACCATACGACATCATGCTCAGTGTATAAAGCCGGGGGAAGAAGGAGGAAGGGGCGGATATTCGGGGTGATGGTGTTTGTCTTCCCAAGTCACTGTTACGCGTGATGGAGCCCTGCTTTCCTGGAGATGGCAGAACACCTGCCTGCTGATGGGAAATCAAGAATGAATTCCTTGTTTTGCTTTGCTTGCGTGCATGGCTTTTGCTTTACCTATTGAACTGTCTTTATCTCAGTCCAGGAGTTTTCTCACTTTCACTCTTTCGATTCTCTCCCCCATCCCGCTGCAGGGGGAGTGAGCAAGTGGCTGTGTGGGGCTTAGCTACTGGCTGGGGCAAAATCACAACAGTAATACAGCCCTTATCTGCCATAGAGAAGGCAAAACCTCAAGCTTTCATTCAGAATGGAAAAAACCCTACAAAAAAAGCAACAAGATTTTTCCCCTCTAGGCTAGCTAAACAGCTCCACAGAGGTCCCCGCAACTTTCATTTAACCTAAAACAATTAAATCTGAGTTGACTCCATGTTTCAGCACTTCTGAGCATAAAAGAGTACATAGGTTGAAGAAATTATATAGGTTAAGCAATCGTAACAGGTTTCCAAGCATTCTGTTAATCACTTCCTTGTCATAAGCACACGTGGAGCATATACTGCACACAGCATCCACCTATTACAGTAATACCAGAGTAGCTCTATTGAGGTTATGATTCCTCCCTTCCTCAGATTTCATGTTGTGATGGTTGCTATGATTGTAGCTACCCAACAACAAATACAGCTTTTGTACTTCATGGGAGGGAAAAGAAAACTATTTTTTGAGATAATGAATCCATTAGACCCATGAGTAATCAGATTGGTTTTATTCCTGCAAGGAGCTCCCATTCATTTGATTAAACCCCATGGAAACATGCATGTCTTCACACCTCTGCTGTCCCAAAGCACAGGATTTTGTACACAGGTCAGTGTGAAGCTCACTCACTATTAGCATACTAAAAGCAGCATTTGGCTTTGGTTCTCCTGAGCAAACACCAGGCTTATGCCAAGTAAGTAAGGTTCTCATTCACACCTAAGGACCAAAGCTAAATGTGATCCTTTCTAAAGAAGATCATGGGTCTATCCAGATACTTCCACACATCTTCTAATTTTCAAATCTTCTGCTCCTCTATGGCATTCCTTTCCTCCCTGACTGAAAATATCTTAATTTCTTCAATAATACCGCTTTGGATATTTTTCTCCCTATTTTCCTTTCCCCGTTCTCTTTCAAATGTGTTTACCCTCAATTGATAGGACCAGCTTCTGACTTCATTTTCCACTAATGCCAACAGGGCTAAAGATTTTATTCATAACACAATTTGCATTTATCTGTGCTACCTTTTCCAGCTGCCCTCCACCCATCCTGTTAATGCCTTCCAAGTTTTCACACAGGTACAACCAGAAAGTTCTGATGATGGCTCTTTCCCAAATCCCATCCTCTATTCAGAGCTGACCACATCACAACTACCACCAGCTGCCCAGAACTTCGGAGCTAGTTTGTCAGCTTGTATAAAGTCCTAGACCTGTGAGGCTGTGGCAACTGGAAGGTATTTGCTATAATTCAAGATTCACTAAGCATTTTACACAATCAGTACATAGCAAAGCCAACATAAATTGTGGCTAGATATGTCAAGCTTTGATGATAAATATGAATAATCATCCTCAGTAGTTCTATTAAATTTGCTGAAACTTTTGCAATATGGGAGCAGAGTTTATTTCTCCCAGAAAATGCTGTAGAATAAAACACATTTTGAGACACTTGCCAGTCACTTGGCTGCCAAAAAAATTATCTTTGCAAGTTTTCTTATTGTCTTGAGTTCATAGTTCATAGCAGCTACCCACTTAACAGCAAATCTGCCCACGTTTCATAGAGTCAAAGAAATCAGCAGGCATTAATAGAAGCATCTCACCCACCTAAGCTGCCCGGCAAACTCCCTGTTTGATGAGACAGCATAGATAGTTAGAACCACTTACACCTCAAGAGACAACATGCCAATTAAAATCAATGTAAATTCTGCACTGGCAAAGACATGGGAAACGGTCCAGGAAAGATCTCACTCTTGTCATTCCTCATTAGGAGATGTTCCTTAGATCGTCCCCAAGTTTCTGGAATCCCCACTAATCTGGAATCCCCACTAATGCCATTGCGTAAGCGGGTGATGGTGAGGTCACGCCCAGGGTGCCACGGAAGCATCGTCCAGTCACCCGGTCCCATTGGCACACTGGTTTGGAATAACTCTCACCTAATCAAAAGGTGTAGCTCCATACTGCCAAGCCTGTAACTGCACCCTCAGGCACCTACACTGGCACCGAGTCAAACAAATTGACCCAGAGCTGTCTAAAGTTATACAACTGTTTACATACTTTATGGAAACATTTGATCTTCTCTCATGAGACATTACCTGCTCATCTGTCACGATTTATGTGTTTCACTCCCAGTCCATTTCTAAATCATCTGAAACAAAAAGCATAAGCAGAAAGGCCTACCTACCTTTACAATTTGAGCAACTGCTTTCAGGAATTGAAGTCCAGAAAAAAGATGGCATTTTCTAGGTATGTCTTAATTTACCAGACTTGTTCAGCAAGAACTCATAACACAGGCGGGTAACACTCTGGATCAGCTTAGTAAACAGATCCCAAATATCAAGACAGTGATACTTGCCCTCCACACTGGACCACAGTTAGCAGAAGCAATGACCAGGACTGCTGTTTCCAAACGCTACTGTCAAGACACAAGGTGATGGGTAAATTCCTCTTTTTTTACCTTAGAGCAGCACTGATTATCCCAGGCTCCTGAGAAGAGCTCTCAGAGTGGTCTGACAGCCATCCCTCTCTTTTAAGCCATGCACAAACCCCCAAAGGAGCGGAGCAGCCTGGGCGGCCTCCCCCGGTCACTGGTGCCCCAGGGCCTGCCTGTAGAGCAGGGCAGACCGGGGCCGTTGCTGGAGGAGGTGGCCAGGCCTGGCACCCTAAGCATGGAGGTGCCAGCACACTGACCCACATACTCCCTGGGGTGCCCTGGGGAGGCGCTGGGCATTCCCGCTCGCCCCTGGCACCTCACTGCCTTCCCACGCAGGGCAGCCTCACCTTTGTGTGAGCTGCAGTGTTTACTCTCCCATTTCCTTGTTCGACTCTGTGCGAGGGCCATAAACCAACCCGGCTGGCACGGCAAAGCCCTCAGCAGCACGGACAGGAGGAAGAGGAGGGAGGAGGATGGCGGCCAACCCGCTGCTCTGTGCCGGGAGGGCACCCCAGGTGCCGCCATGGTGGTTGCGAGCACGGTCCTTCCCCTAGGGCTGGTGCTGCCACCTGTGGCAGGTCTCTCATGCCCGCTGACCACCCTCATGCCGGGGTTGGGGGCCCTGTCAGGGGGGAACAGGACCTACTTCCCCTTCTTCTCAGACTTCAGGGGCCACAATGTGACGGCCCTGCGTGTCGGTGAGTCATCCGCCCTGGCCTCCATCTTCCTGCTGGCTTTGGCGGGAAACATCTGGGGCATCTGCCTGCTGGTGCGGCGGCGGCACCGGCTGTGCGCCGCCAACTGCCTCGTCCTCAACCTCTTCTGCGCCGACTTGCTCTTCATCACCGCCATGCCCTTCATCGCCGTCGTGCGCTGGACCGAGTCCTGGGTGTTGGGCGACGTCGTCTGCCACATGCTCTTCTACGTGGTGAGCCTCAGCGGCACCGTCGTCATTCTCTCCCTCTCGGCAGTCAGCCTGGAGCGCTTCGTCAGCATCGCCCGGCTGCGCCACGCCGCTTTCCGCCGCCGCAAGGCGCTGGCCGCCGCCCTCCTCCTCATCTGGGGCTTCGCCGCCCTCGCCACCCTCCCGCTCTGTTGCTTCTTCACCGTGGTGCGGCTGCCCGCCGGCGGCGGCGAGGTGAGGGCGAGCGCCGCCGAGGAGGGCGCGCAGGGCGGCCGCCCCCGCAGGAGCAGGGCGCTGGGCGGCCAGGGCCGGGCCGGGGAGGTGGGCGCGGGGGAGAGGGGGCGCCGGGAGACGGCAGGGGTCAGGTGCGGGGGCGGGCGCGGGTCGGCGAAGCTCGTCCGCCTCTGTCACCGCGGGGAGACTACTTCTGGGGAGCGATCGGCCCTCCGTGCTGCGGGCAAGTGCGAGGTTCTGCCCGGGAGAGCGGCCGGAGCTCCCCCTCGGCAGGGCAACCCCGGAGATCCGCGTCCGCTGTCGCTGTCGGCAGCGCCGTCGTCCCCTCCTGTCTCGCTCTCCCGACGGGCCCTCCCCTTAGATCGGCTGGGATTTTTTTTTGCATTCCGCAGTGCAGTTCGGAAATCCCCTTTTCAGCAATCTTCTCCCTTGCCGAGGGGTCGGCATGCTGGGAGAGCCGAGTAGCTGCCCAGCACATGTGGCAGCCTCTGTACAAAATGGCCATGCACACATTTTTCTGCATGGTGTTTGAAAAGCGTACAAAAGTACACCCAACATGCCACTCAAATACATGATTAAGTCGCAGGTTGGTAAGTTTCAATTTTAAAGTTGCTATTACCATTTGATATGAAATTTATGGCAATATTTAGATTGTGGACAACACATCTATTTGTAATTTTTAAAACCATGAAGTAATACATTAATGGACTGCTCTAAGTAGAAAGTTTTCAGAGACTCAGTTTAGTCTGCAGCCATTTTCTCCGTAGGCATAGAGGGAGATAAGGACAACTTTGTGGTAAAAGTAACTGTGCAATGTTAATTTTCTTCTTTATTTGTAAACAGGAGATTCAGATTTGCACCTTGGTTTGGCCCAGCATTGCAGGAGAAATACTTTGGGATGTGACCTTTGCCATTGTTTTCTTTCTAATACCAGGATTAGTCATTGTCATCAGTTATTCCAAAATCTTACAGGTATGTTTTTCCTTTACATTTTGTTATAGAACAAAGGGAAGTAAACAGTAACTCACTAGGCATCAACATGTTGTCACTCAATACAAATACACCTAAAGGGAATAGACATCATTTGCTTAGTAAATGGTAAGTATGTGATACAAAATGAGGCACTTCAACCTGTAAGTAACAGCCTGTGTGTCTCAACTAAGAACATACTTGAACAGCACATTACCATACTTGAACAGCACATTACCAGAAGTTCAACACAAAGTTTGTCTTCATTTATATACAATATTTAATATACTTCTCCATTTATGTGCTGTTCATATTTAAAGACTGTCAATCTCCTAAAATGCTAAAAGAGTCAAGCATTTGAAATAACTACAAACTAGATTTTGCTTTCCTTGAGCCTAATCACAAGGGATTTATAAGAAAGCAAAGAGAGGCAGGACTATAAAAATCCATCCCCTTTTAGACCTACTGATTTTCTGCATGTTTTTTTAGTACACAGATCTCGCTAGAATGTACTTATTCCTCCACTCAAACTTTGCAAACAAAAACTGTAAATTAAACACTCAGCTTCCACTTTCTTTCTGAGTGGACGTTGTTTAACTGCTGAAATGTAGGCCAAGACACCAGGCACCACAGAGTTTTAATCTATATTCTAGCCAGTATGATAGTAATTACCTAAATTCCTTTTAAAACATCTGATTTCATATCCCTTCCTCTTCCAAAAACGGAGTGAGAAAGAGCTAGAAATCTTCAAACTAAGTGCTGGAATACCTAGTTTTTAGCAACTGCCACCAAAATTTCTTGATTCCTGTATTAGGTAATTAAACTTCTCATACTATGTATAAGGCAAATTACATGTTTTGGAAAAGAACCTCAAAATACACAGATTATTGAGCAGGGAATTAACTGATGAAATGCTGAGCACCAAGGGGTTGTGGATCCATGCACCAGAGCTGCACGTAGATGTTTCCATGAACCTAGGACATAGAATCTGGGCTATACATGTCCTTGCCTATTGATCAGGTTTAAACTCATAGTCAAAATCATTAGCTCTTAGTTTCTGTACACTCTATAAGCTTATTTTAACCTTGAGGTAAATGCATTAGGTAAACTTCTTCTAGTGAAGTAAAGCACTTGCCTTTTGCAACCTCCTATTTGATGTAGACAAAGAACATACAGTAACTCAGCGGGGAGTCTGAGCCCCCTGAAAGAACTGCAGAAAACTGCAGGCCAAGGAATGCCACAGTCCTTGGTCAGAGACCATGAGAGGAACAGTGTGCCTCTTGTCCTTGCAGACTCCGGATTACAACAGGTAAATTTAGAAAACACAATGGCACATAGGGAGCTAGAAGCCCCCAAAAGTGTTTGGAATACTGGATTACAAGACAGCTGCATGCTGCCATGGTCACATTTCTTTTCCAACTTGATAACACAGATGCTAAGATGCGTTACCATTTCTCCTGAACTGAAACAGGAATGAGGCCCATCACAGGATCCCATCTGTTATATTGAATCTTCTCTCTCACACAGCTCTCCAGGAAGCAACCAGAACTCAGCTGGAGAATGTCTTAATCCCTGAGTTATTCCCAAGAACAGATTCTCTCTCACTTGGTGAGAACACTCCATGATGCCAGTGCACACAGAGTACCGTGCTCAGTGTTGCTGGAAGCACTTCAAAGCATTCTTGTATTCAAATAACACAGCATCTGTCATGATGATGATTCACTAAAGACAGAAGTCCTCAAATTTGTTAACAAATATACTCCAGAAATGTATACTTTAAAACTTAATCTGAAACTAAGTTATTTTTACATAACACTTCCCAGAACCCTGGCAAAAATGACCAATTAGACGCCATGATTTGTAATTAAATTATTTGGTTTTGCACTGTTCCCCCTTCAGGTAAGACTTAGATAAGAAGTAAGAACTAGTAAAGACCTTCATGTTCTGGAAGTTACATACTTGTGTATACATGACTTCTAAGTTCCTGGTTCTCAGAGTGAGAAGTTCCTGGTTCTCTCCTGGTCCAGATGCCCACTATAGGTATCTAGATTCCTTACACTAGGCAGACAGAAAAGGGATCCAAAGCATACCACTGCTACCCCGTTTCAGTTGAGCACTTCCTTAAGATGCAGTTGCATATTATTTGCTGCAGTCCTGGTGATTCTTGCATTCTTAGTTGTAGGCCAAGCAGCACCAGCAGGAAAGGTGGAGGGTACGTACATGGGGGTGTACAAAGGTATCTGATGAGGACAGTCTGTAGCCGTTTTGAGCAGTGGAGGCTGAGGAGGGTGCAGAACTTGGTTTTCCCACTTTTTCCCACTTCTGTAGTAGAAGTATTTTATGAAACTGTCATTCTTTCTAAGGCAGGTTAGATGCCCTCTGAGAACGGCTCTTGGATCGGATTGTTCGGAGGAGTTAGCCTGGTTTCTGGATTCCAAATGGGTACAGCAGGAGATCATCAGGCTGGAATAGTTTTACATGTTCAAAACATCAGAATTCTCTGTACCTTTTAAATCAGGGAAGCAGCTAGTGAGACTGTCCCCTTCTCAGGCTCAGCAGCTGTTGAGAAGCCTATTTTTGGATCACGGGCTTTGATTTATACACCTACCTTCTGTTGAAATCTTTGGTAGAAGTCTAGTTTCTTGATGAATATTTATTCTAGGCCATCTATCTCTGTGACAAATTCAGAAAGCTGCAGAAAGAATGACAAATTACTCAATATGTATATAACCATTTTCATCCTTACCTGAACCAGGAAGCTATTAAGTATTACTAGTATTAGCGTTATCCTTATTGCTAAAGGAAATGTAACACGTAAAAGTAGCAGGAAGAGTCTTACACCTTTTGACTTTCCTACTTAGATACCACATTGATCCAGGCTTTTGAAAATACCTCTTCTTTACCCATGCAGGGGTTAAAATGGCATCTGAATTATTTAGCCTAAATGTTTGTTTGCTAAATATTTCAATTTTATTTTATTTGCATCTTATATGTGAATGTAACAGACCTATTGTGCTATGCCAACTTCATTGAACACAGGGGTGTAGAGCATAAGATTTAGAGTTTTCTGCAAGCCATTGGGATTCAATAGTCTACTTAATGACAGATGATTCACATCCATGAATAGTGGAGTCCCAAACTACCCGTAGTCTGGTTTATTACATCAGGCAATACTTTTACAAGACACGGACTTACATAGTGACAGAAGGATCCATAAGATTTCAGGTTGGTTTGTAGAAAGCAATTCTGAGTACTGACTGAAAAACTAAAAGTTTACACAAAATTTAATGTAAAATGCCATTCAAATTTAAAAAGTATCATGTTTGAGTTACTGTTATAAATTCATGCTCCTTCTAATACCTACCTTATAATTACAGCACGGCCGTAAGGGATTTGGATTGTGTTCCTTCTTGCGCATCAACAGGATTGTTAACTATGTTCCAGTTTGCATTTGTGAAAAAAAAAAATCAATGGATTTACTTATATAGAACAAATGAGGTCATAATTTGAAGTTAATGGGATTTCATGAGTAATTAAGGCTCTGTTTTATGCTGAAAAGTATTTATGGCTGGTAGAAAGCCATGAGGAGAACAACCTAGTAAAGTGAGCATGTTTGAAATTGAACCATTGACAAAAAGTAAAATGGACAAAAAGTAAAAATGGAATTTGGCAATGCCTTTTTTGTAGTCATTTTTCAAAACAGAAACATCATGTGCCAAGATTTACTTTTGCACTTGTAAAAATGTTTAATAATTCTTCTAGGTTTCAATGAAAGTTAATTTCTTCTCTTTTACTGCAGATTACAAAAGCATCAAGAAGGAGTTTAAATGCTGGTTTAGCCTACTCAGAAAATCATCAGATACGTGTTTCCCAGCAAGACTACAAACTATTCCGAGCCCTCCTTGTGCTGATGATCTCTTTCTTCATCATGTGGAGCCCAATTATCATAATTACTCTTTTAATTTTAGTCCAGAAGTACAAAAAAGATTTAAATATTTTGCCATCAGTTTTCTTCTGGATAGTGTTATTCACTTTTGCCAACTCCGCTGTCAATCCAATTTTGTATAATGTTGCCCATTTCAGACGTAAATGTCAGGAAATTCTTCTCTGTTGTACCGGGAACCCTGTAAGGCATGGGGCTGGTACAGAAACCACTGCAAGAAAAAGTAACCATGAACAATGGAACAATTTGTCTTTCATTACCAGATAATTATTTAAAGGCTGAGCTGTGCCACACATTGGATGTTAATGTCTACACTATCCCAGGTTGAATAGGCCACTATGTTATAGTATTACATGCCAGAGAAGGGAAAAAAAAAGCTAAATCTGTATTTTTAATTCCTGCAGGTAAAATTCGCTTGACTTCACTGCTTTGCCTCAGTAAGATTTGGACGATTTAATCCAATGGATTGAATTTTCCAATTGCACTGAAATAAATAGAATATGGCAGTGAACTTGGTTAATGTAAAATAATTGAAATAAGTACTTACAAATTAATTTTTATGAAGGTACATTTTCACTTGGCATAAATGACATTAACTTTAATGAATTTATAGTGAATCAATATCAAGAGGGCACCCGATCCATTTTTACTGTATTTTCTACTGAGTAAGAGAGATCAACTTTCGAGTGAAAATGTACATCCTCAGAAACTATCTGCTCTTTTTTTTAATCTCATTTTTAAAAAGGCACTAGGTTATACACTTAGATAACTGACTGCCTGAACATAGGTTCAGGTAGACTAATCAATTTTATGTAGGAAATGATGATAAATATGTATTATCACCAAGTGAATGACCCATTTGGTTCCATCTCAAATTAAAAATATGGGCATAATGCCTGTTAATTTATAAATAAAGAATAAATAAATAAATGTTTACTCAGTGTGTGTAAAATAGTTCTTCAAAAAAGATGCATATTTTTTGTCTTCACTAGTCACATAACAAAGCTAATCAGTGATATGCTTTGTCACTGAAATGTCTTCCTCCTTTCTAAAACACCGTTGTGAATGATTTCCAATATTTCCTAGAGAACACATGACATCATTGTCTTTGAAAAGAGCTTAAAAGTTTTAGAAAGCAAATACATATGTTTTGTTTTGTTTGGTTTTTTTTAATTAAAACTCTTTTAGTCAGAAATTGAAACAGCTAAAAAAAGGAAGATTAAATTCTTAATTACCGCCATCTGTCACCAGTTCAAAGTAGTGCATTAAGATAATGGTTTACTAATAAAACTAATGTCTACATATGTACAGATGTGCATACAAACAATTTGCATCCCCTGTAATCCAAGTTTATTAAAATGTTTCATTGGTTTATTAACAAGGTGAGCTACACAGCTCAGATAAATACACTCGAAATCTAAATTAGGGCATTTAACAGGTTTTCAAGAGAACACCCGATCAATGTGTTAACTTTACATCCATGGTGCTGTTACATGGTTTCTTTCCATAGTTTTGGATCTCCTTAAGAGCAAAATCCTGAAACACACAAAAAACCAAAATTTTGTTTTCCAACCACACTAGACAAAATCAAAATACTCAAATTTTCACCAAATTTAAAATGCATGCATATCTTATTTCTTTAAAATGCTCTCGAGTCCAGCAGTCTGTTACTTGTAATGATAATGCCAATACCTTGCTCTGCAGTTTATAATTCCAAAGAATTTTCAACTCAGACAAAACAGGAATTCATCCAATCTGTTACAGATGTCCTAAGCATTTTAATACTTTGGCAAAAAAGCTACTGGATAGATCAGTGTTATTTAAAAGAGTTATTTATTTACTTTAACAAGTGTAAAATCATTTGCCTTTTAAAAATTATTAATATTAAGAATGTCTTTCAACAAAATAAGAATCTCCTGACCTCCAAAAGTTCTAACGGCAATAGTAAATTAGCTAAGGGAATATGCCACTCTTTAATTCACAATTTTTGCTTCTAGCAAATGCTAACAGCAGATTCAGCTTTCAACATTACTAACATGACATCGTATTGTATTTACAAGTAGTCCCACTCTGCTATCCACACTCACATTGCATAATTAAAGCAACTTGAGCTATTGCTCTGATAGACTAAGTGTACAGTAGCCTGGTCCATATTTGGCAAGGAGCTACCATCAGAAATGGTAAGTTTACAACCAAACCCCTCATCATTTCCTAGGCTTCTTTTGCCTTAAAGTGCCAGTGTACAAAGAATAGATATTTTAGATTTTTTTTCCATCTAGGTAAGTGTTGTACATCTGTTTGTTAGTTTCTTTGGGGGAATTTAATCTGAGTACAGTATTAATTTTAAAAGCTAATGAAAAATCTTGGGGGAAAAAATTAGCTTCAAGATGTAGGCAAAGTATGCACAAGTAGAAACAGATAAAAGCCTATTCTTGAAGCATCTATTAGTCAGAATTCTATCACAATAACAACTGAATGCAGGTCAGTACAGACAATTGAAGCTGACTTTTTTTTGCTACTGATTCTGTAGCTCTTAGCAGCAGAATTAAAACTAAAGTAGCAAGGCTTCCAATCCACACACAGTGAATTAAGTGAATTTTGTAAGAGTTTCTGATATAAAGCTTTCAATAAATATTTTTTCCAATTTAGCTCACAATCATTCTCTCATTCCCAAATGTACTTGCTTTGCAGGAACTTTGGCTTAATGATACTGGAGAATTCAGAATCAATTAACAGCATGGTAATTACAGGTCCTGATCACAGTAGGGGGAAAATGCAAATTGCTGGCTTTAAGTTTCGTTTATACTTTGGCGCTGGGCTTGTAAAGATAAACTCTGCCATAATCCTCAATAAAAAGCAGACACCATTAAGGACCTGGGCTATAATTTTCATTTACAAACAGTATGGAACTCACACAGTCTTATCTGACACTGCACTCAGCACCTAACATCTGAATATAAATTGGGATAGCAGACAAAGAATACAGCACTTGGTGCAACTTCGTAGATTTGATATTTCTATAACAAAGTAGAGGCAGCATGATCAACTTTTAAATTAAGGTCAGGAATATTTAAGGCTAAACTTTCAAAAGACATTCCGAGCTTTTATTTTTAAATTACATTATTGGTTCTATATTCTGTGAAAAACACAAGCATTCTATTATATAGAAGTTCTGAGATATTTGAAAAAATTATATCACGAATTACAAATAAATGAATATATTAATTTTGTCTTTTTGGGTCATACTTTCTTGCAAAGATTGACAAAACATTTATTGCCTTGCAAGCCTCGTATAGTATAGAAATAATAGAAACTCAGATCCCACTCTGCTGAATCAGACCAGTACTTTGACTAGCCCAATATCCTGATTTTACAGTGGGATAGTACTTTCTCTGGGTTTGACAGAAATGCAAGGAACCACTGTAACACACACCTCTCAAAGTCACCACACAAGAGCTGTATATCTGCACTTCATCTTAGATTTAATACAAAAATTTCTTTAATAATCTCATTGTTTTATCATCTTCAGAAATTTTGATTCTTGCTGTACTTCATTTGAAGAGCAGTGAATGAAGCATTCAAAGCAAGCAAGTATCATCAATTTATATAAGGACATTGTTTCTTTTCTATCCTACCCTTTATGCAATCATACACATCATTCACAAAAGCCAATTTCATTTGCATTTATGATGTCTCTTAGTCTTGTCTGCCTTAAATCTCAACTGTCTTTTATGTTGTCTCCAAATTCTCATTCAAGACAAAATTTTTATTTTCATTGTTGTCAGGCACTTTTTTCAGGTCACTAATCAATATTCTAAACACCACCCACCTTAGCAGATCTTTCAGGCACTCTGTTATCAGCATACCTACTTTACAACATGGCAATATATTACTCTGTTTATAGATAGATGAACAGGTAATAGAGCCACAAGAGCCGACTGTGCTCATCTGTTCCAACTTTCTTTATAATACACACAAGTTCCTTCAGTCAATCCCAGTTTATTCTAACATGTCTTTTAGAAAAGCCTTTAATCTTGATTTACAGATTTCAATGATGAAGAACATACAACAGCTCTTGATAAACTGTTCCAAAGGTTAATGACCTTTGGAGTTAAACAAATGGCTATTTATTTCTGCTCTGAATGTGTCCAGTTTAAAGTTCCATCCATTTTAATTTATTATTCCTATGTTTGCAAGTCCTTTATTATCCAATTCCCATTGCTTGTGTGGGCAAGCACAGACTTTAACTTCTTTCTGATGAGAAAAGATCAAGGTCTTTGAAGCACTCACTAGAGGACATATTTCACAAACTTTCAATCATTTTCTCTGCTTTTCTTTGAAACTTTTAATTCATCCTTGGTACCCTTTCCAGTTATGATTACCATCAAACGTGATGTAGCAAGCAGACGTATGCCAAGCACAACAGTCTCATATGAGTCTGTAAATTAATCTTTTGCATCCTTGGTTTATACGTCCAAGAATCACATTAAATCTTTTGGCCACAGCATTACATTGGGAGTTCACATTCAACTGAATCACCACTCAAGTCTTCTGTAGATATCGTGTCTTCCAGAATGCAAGGAGGGGAGATGGGTACACTACTATTTTATTTGTCCTAAATATTGTGATCTATCTGCTTCATCTTTACTATTCCCCACTCTGGGTGTAATCTGTATCAGTAAGTATATTACATTTTCTTCCAGATCATTGATTAAAGTAGCATAAATTACCATTGGCCTTTTTTAATATACTTGAGCACAAGTGAGCTAATCTGTGTTCTTCGTTGTGTTGCAAGCTCAGGTGGACTACATGACTCAAGATAGGGTCATACTTCCAGTGTAAGGGATATATGTCCCTCTTCCACAACCCTTTGTGAAATGGGTGGCATGAGGCCCTGTGAGAAAGGATCTGCTATAAGGTATCCTTTCCAAGATTTCTGATTTTCCTTAAAAGCCTTTTATGAAGAATTTTTCAAAGAAGTTTTTGAAAATGCATTCTCTTCCCTTCAACAACTATTTTGTTGAGAAAGGCAAAGAGTTCTGATTAAAGAGACACAATTTCTTTTTACAGCAACTATGAAGTTTATCCTTACTATGTTTACTCATACGACATTGATTTAATTGTTTTACAACTTCCTCTAATTACTGTCTCAGCTGATGTGATATGCCGCATAAAATGCTATACACCTTAGCTTTCCTTCAGATAAGGGAAGTAAAAGTTGGAAATAACTTACTACAAGCTCTAGTTTTCAAAAAAACAATGTAACAGCCACTAAGTAAAAGACATCATGCATTTGCTATTTAATGAGCAAGAGACTCCCAGTGCTTTATTCATTAAATCCTGAAATAAAATTCTTCAGAAAAAAATGTTCTTACCATTATGAACGATAACTCTGTATTTTCTGTCCAAGCAGAGGTCTACCTGCCTTTGTCTGACAATTTTCTGTGCCTCTGGAGGCAATCCCTTGGGGTCCCGGGAGAACACAAAGGAATAGCTATCAGCACAAGTGCCATCTTCATTTAGTTGGCGGCAGGAGTAATGAAGAGCATACGTATCATAATCTGTGTCCACTACCCAGTGATCGTCATCTGGAAGAAACCATAGCAAAGAAGCAAAGGTGTTAGAGACACAAGTAAAATCTATTTAGTCTAAAGAGATTGCTCCCATAACTCTGTAAAGAAAATAATACGATGAACACTGGTATAAATGATAACAGATTAGCTCTTAGTTTATTCTTGCGTCCAGTATTACATTCCATGTTTTGGGGAGAGTTTTTTTAAAAAAGAAAATAAGCATATTTATCAGAGACAGTGATGGAGAGAAGAGGAAATGGTTGGCACCACTGCTTCTCCTCTAACATGGGCACAGAACAAGAGCAGCATGAAGAAATGCTAATAAATGCCTAGTAAATCCATGCCTGAACATCATTATGAAATGTGGCAACACAAAGAAGAAACATGTATTACAGTAGCTACCATGAAGTATAAAGAAAATTTTCTTATTTTAACCAAAAAAGGGGGAAAAAATAGTTTTAAAAACAAATAGAGAAGCTAAATGCACTCTTGGTTATGTTAGTCATGCTCCAGATTACTCAAAACCATAACTATTTTCCTACCAGGGATGTTACTTAAACTGTATTTTTAAGGAAAATTATTATCATGCAGTTTCCATGTGTGTTACAAGTGTATTTGCTACAAGCTCTATCATAAACCCTCTTCTCAAACCGCAGTTAGAATTGCAGACAATTCTTAACTATTTAGCTAGGTAATCTGATAAATACCTAGTCACACAGAGACCCTGTGCTAACAGAAGTGAACCTAGGTGTTTGCATTAAAAAGTGTCATCTCTGCACCTTACTCTCCTGGAGCAAAAGATCCTCCCTTGTACTACGTCTGCGCTGGTGAACACAACAGAGTATGTTCTCTTCCCCGTCTGTCATGTGGGTGGGGACCACAGTTTTTAGAAAGGTAGAGTCTGGAGTCAGCCAGCAATTTGAAGTATCCATGAAAAAACATGATTCAGCAGCATGCTGTGAGGAGATCTGGCAACAATTCAAGAGCAATTGGCATCCAAAGCATTCTTTGTAACTGTGTTTTGGAGAGAATGGAGTTCCAACCACTTCCAAATTCCACCTGCTTCTCTTGGAAACAATCCATGGAAATGTCTTGAGCTACAAGTGTCTGAATCTCTACTTGGCTCAATAAACTAATTTTGCATAGGGTATGGCAGATGACAGGAAAATAGGAATAAATATATACTGGATTATATTTGTTTCTTAAAACAGATAAATCTCTACATTTGCAGATACGAGACCAAGCAAAATAACAATTGCAAAACCCTCTTCCCCGCTCGACCCAGTCTGACATCAGGCTTTTCAGAGAGAATAGAAGCATCTGGTAACTGAACTCTGAACTAAAACAAGACTTAAAATACTTCATCTGCTTTTCATTTCTTTTCAAACAGTGACCTTCGATTATATTGTTGGGTAACAAACAAAAGAAATACAAAGATATACAGAGGCCTTGTCTTCACTTGTTTAAAGAAAGCCAACCAGCTGTTCCATATAAAAAATAATGATTACCTTGTTCACATTAAGGCTTTCCTTATTACGTGTTTTAAGTGTGTTTAAGAAATCCAACACTACTTTTTTCTTCCCCAGCATGGACATACAACATAACTAGGCTCCCAAGTAGTTCTGTGTCTTCTATAGCTAAGTACTCACTTCCTTTCTGCAGAAAAGAGGCAACACCCCAGTACTTCATCTTGAACTTGGCAGGATCCTCTGTGTCAGTGAAAGAGCCAATCATGTCAGCACAGACATCCCAGTTACTGTAGCCAGAGAGAGGAAAACATCACAGTGAAACCTAACAGCACAGATTCAGTGTGACTATATGACTAGCACAGAGACAGCAGGTAGGATTAGGGGAGCAGTAAGCAAAGTAGAAGCTTAGTGAAATGGACTAAGAGGAAAATTGAAAGCAACTCACTTGAAGAGTCTGACTCTGCCCTTTGCAGTGGCACTCATTTGTCCATTCTCATCTATGGCGAACTGGGCTACCACGTTGTCCTGCAGAAACAGCCCCTCAGGATCTTTTTTTGCCATGGCATACCAGGTGCCACTGTACTGCAAGGAAATAAGGAAGGCTTCAGTTAGAAGTACGGAAAACATTGCCAACAGACTTTACAAATTAGGGGAGGTGACAGAGGGGAGGACATGCAGATCTTTCACATCATGCCTCAAAGATGTACCTAAGAAACAAATCTAGCTGTTCCAAAAGCATAAACCCACAAATATGTCCTAGTGCAGCCAGGGTTTGTGAAAGAATTGACATTTTTTGGCATCTTATTTGTATCTGCAGTTCTCCAGTATTTAGAATACAAAATTTGGTGGGAAGAAGATAACACTTGGTAGATCTTGACAGATCTATGTATAATTTTTTTTTCCTTGCAATGGTGTCTGAAAACACCAGAGTATTAATTTTTCATAGAAACAACCAAGTCACTACACTCCTTTTCTGTTCAGACCATACAGTTTGAGGCCACTCTGCTAAACCTCAGTTTCTGCAGTATTCCTTTATGAGATGCATCAGGATCCAGCATCTGTGGAGGTGTGGGCAACATCAACACTTCTGCTGTTTCTCAGTATTGCAGTCTGTGATTTTGAGCGAAAATATGAACACACTGGTGCTACTGAATGACAGATTTTGTAGCCCGGGAAGAGGAGTTAGGCAAGACATCACAGATCCAGGAAAGAAAGAAGATTTACCCTGGTCTTGTCGAAGTTCTCCTTGACTTTGAAGCTGCTTACTCGGCAGTCCCTCTCTGCTGTGCTGCTGCCCAGCAAGGCCAGCGCCAGCAGGAGCAGCCAGGGCAGAGCTCTCTCTGTGTGGGCCATCCCGTCCCTGCAGCAACAGCAAACAGAGAATAGCATCAGAAACAGGTTCTGTCACACAAGTGGGGATGGGAGGAAGGCTGCCCTGGCAGGTCCCCAGGGCATCGTGCAGCTTTCCCTGATGCATGCCCAGGCAAGGCACCCAGTTGTCCCCAGCCCACCACAGCAGGGTCCCTTACAGACAGCCTTGATCCCTGTAGCCTCGTGAGAGCCCAAGTGTTGATGGCAGTGGTGGGGCGCCCAGACAGGGAATACTTTATGTAGTCCTGGGGATTTCGCAACCCCTTGAGGTACAGAGCCAGCATTGGAGGGGGAGCAGGGAGGCGGGATAATGCATGCTGCAGGCTGGGGCCCCTTCACAACAGCCTCTTGTGTAACACCCATGGGCTCAGGTGGTCTTTGACCCTGACCTGTAGCCAAGCAGGCGCTAGGAGCAAATGCCTCTCTTTGATTTTCCTAACTCAAAGGCAGAGCTCACATCTGGGGGTAGGGGTGTGCACATGTGTGGTGAGAACAAAGGAAAAGAGAGGCACCCCGTCCTTGCAGGGGGGAGAGTAAGCTGCCCCCATGTCCTCTGTGATTTTACACACTGCAGTCCGAAGTCCTTCTTACCCAATGTGCTCAACCCAGTTACAAGGTGCAGACTTGTTTCCTCCACCTCCTCCCCAAATTCCTTTCCTCTCATCCGCTGATAAACAGTGGCAAACATCATGCTTGCAAGTTTCTGCTAATGTTTCTGAAAGTCTGGTCATGTCAGAACCTCTTCAGGTCCTCATGACTGATTCCCTCTTGGTTCCCAAAGGCTGGCTTGGGTGCTAAACCTCCTCATGATCAGCTTCCAGAGACAGGAACTGAGGCCCTGCAAATCATCAGGAATGCAAAAGAGCACTTTTGTGTGGTAGTGCAAAGGTGGCAGGATATATTTGTGGCCTGCAAATACCTGAGTGCATGTATGCACCACATCTGGCCCTTTTGACATTAATTTTAAATCAGACCTTCCAGAATTTTTATTCTGTTTTCGGCAAACTGTTTTCAGTTATATAAACCATTATTGTTTTCTCCTGTTCAGGCAAGTTTTTCTGCCTCTCGGTCAATATTTGTTCTGTAGTTTCAACATCTTTAGGAAGCATTAGAGAAAACCTGTTAATTATTTTCTACTCATGTAACCAGACCAGGATAGGAATGATTGTTAGCAAGAGAACTAATTCACCTACTTTTTTCACCTTCCAGTTTTGAAAGAATAAAGGCAGAAGCCTGTTAGTTGAAAGGTCTGTGTTCATTACTTTAAGAATTAAGCAAAAATATAATTGAAATATGGAGATACTGATGTAATATAAACAAATACTTCAATAGTAGCTGATGTACAAAATTAAAACAATTTATTCAACATGGCCTTTCCCAGAAATTTACTTCAGCTTTCTATTCCTTTCATATATTCATAAAACTATTAATTTTTTTACTGTTGCTGCCCTTTATAATCTTTTTCATATATAATGCAAACTGTGGCACGGTCTGCTTGATTTATCTGTCATTCATTCTTTTCTGCTTTGTGTTGGAGCCTTTTTGCATAGAGTATGTTTTTGTTCACTTTCTCAAACACCACATTCTCAGGGTTGTTCCAAGTCTGCTCTGAAGCCTTTGATTCCCTGGATAACATCAGACACTAAAAATGCCATTATGTTTAATGTTAAGCTTCTATTTGGAGTAAAGAGCATATTTAACACAGGTAACCAGAAAGTTTGATGCATATTAATTGTCCTGAAACTTTCAACTGTAGTCTTTCAATAAGTCTTTCAATTTTTAAACTGAGATTTTCAAGTTTGCTAATTCCCACAAAGACTGAAGAGAAACAGCAATCTATATCCCTCTGGTGGCTTTTAGAACCTTGCTCCAGCCCCTGGCAATGGTGACACCAGTTATATATATGCATTTTTACAAAACTTTTACAAAACGTTCATTAGTCTTAATATATGAATTCATCATACTTACAAGATCAAAATCAACATCATATAGATTTTCTTTGTTCAGTGTTTCACATTACTGATAGTAAGAAGAGGGATTATAGCTTAATTTATAAGCTTTAAATCTATTTCTTTTTTTTTATTATCAAAGAAAACAATTATTCCTTTATTCTCTACCAATTTATGAAATATTATTATTTCTCCTAAGTTTGTCCTCTTCAAAAATCTGTATACTGCTTTATATTCCCAGAGAGGTTATTTCAGGATTAAAGCTACTCCTATAAAATTTTGTCAATAGCATAATTACCCATTAAAATTCTATGGCAGAGGTTTGCAAAGGAGTCTACAGTCACTCATCCAAATGAAGCAAAACCTGATGAGATTTGACCACATCTGAAAATCTAGGTCAGTAGTCCCATTATACTTACTGCATGTTGTCCTCAATGGTTTTACAGACAAGAGACCAATCCAGGTTTCACTGAAACAAAATTGTACTTCTGTTAATAATTTTTAATAAGATCAGTTCTAAATATGTGCAAAAGCCATTGCTCATTTTGTATGAGCCATGGCACAGCATTTCTTTTATTGTGTGCCTCCACTGATCTCTGAAATGTTTGGCAACTCATATCTGGTGGAGATGCCTGGCAGAGACTTAGTAATTGTAACTTTTAATTCATTCAGTTCTGGGATCTCTACAATCTCTAAGCAATGCCTGAGAAAACTCTGTTTTGAACTGTAATCATTGTGGGTTTGTGGGAGTGCAACTACAGTGAAGTCACACCAGTGTTTCCCAGTTGGATTTCAACAACTGCAGAAGAAGACCTGGGCAAGTCAGTACCGTTTCAAAGTTAGTTACATTACATTGTAAAAGTTTGGCTCTGTGCCTCTTCCAATTTAGCTGTACTTCCAACTCTGCCTACCTGAGAGACAGTTTACATTAGTGAAGTCCTTTCGCAGATACAGCTAAACCACTTCTTTGGTTCAATGAGACAAGCTTTTTAGCTTGACTCCCCTGTTAAGTCAGTTATGTCTAGATCGGGACTGTAATGGAGGAGGGACGGAAGGTTGCCTGCAGACTAGCCTTGTTATGGCAATTCAAGGGTGAATTTTTTCTCAGTCCTAACAGATGTAGCTATGCCAGCACAACTATGTAAACTCATAAACAGTGTAAACTCTGCCTCAGTTAATCATCATTTGGATTGACTTGGGCTATGGGTTTGGTTGAGAAATGATGCCAGCGAGTGATCCTCATCCAGATCTTTGGAACCTGGATATACCCCTTGCAGAGCTGTACTTCTCAGGCAAACTGAAAGAAACAGAATTTGGGTCAGGATTTCAATTGATTCTGAGAGCAATGTACATAGATCAAGTCAATGGCATCAGATGAGTGCTGGGTTCAGGGAAAGCTCAGACAATTAAATTTAAAAGAATTATTAAAATTTGATAACACATAAACGTGCAAATAACCTCTAATGTAAAGCATACGTTTACAAAACTTGTGCTAAGTTCAACACCAAGCTTGATAAATTTCATATATGACTTCCCATTCCAATGTTTGAAGCTGGCAGCATATTTTGAATATTACAGAAAGTTTTTTAAAAGTCAGTACGTATTTTTTGGAGCTGTATTTGATTGAAGGGGAAAAAAGTCTTCTACCTTTGAATTTTGCCAAGAGGTCATAAAAAAGGGGCTAACTTCTGGCAGTCATTCTGTGACTGAAAATTTTTTTTACATTAATAGCCTGTAAAATTCTACAATATTTTCCATTAGGAATAGCAACAGAAAATACACTGAAAAGGTCAGATTTTCAAAGAAAATGGCAGAAAAAAGTTTCCATTGTAGGAGTTATTTTAGTTTCATTTATGACTTTGTAATAAAAAGGAAGAAATGAGAGTCAAATCACTATTTAAAACATTTTCAACACTGCAACTTTAAAGATTTAAATATTAAAAGAACTAGAAATTTATTTATGGTCACAAGAATAAGTTTAGCTCTTAGGAGAAAGCTGGCTCAAAGAACTGGTAATAGGAAACAGAGCATCCATTTCCAGCCAGACTGCATATAGATTGAAAGACTTCTTGCTGTCTTGTTACTTTTTTTAATTATTTATAGAGTGCCATTCACAAACATGGGTATCCATTAAACTCTTAGAGACAGAATTTGCAAGGAAGTGAATGACTGCTGTGTGCACAGAGCAGTGGATTCAAGTGTAGCCACTGCCCTGTGGAACCAGACACGTATTAACAAGCGACAACAAATGGTACGAGCTGAGCCAAGGAGCTCCCTGTACTTTGTGAAGGACAACTATGTACACTGTCACCAATACGACTGTTCCCCTTGGTGGCAGTCTGAGTACAGAGGTCAGGGACAGAATGGAATTGAAAAGATTGGCTTTTGCACCATGCCAGCCTGTGAATTACCTGTTTTTGTAAGTTAATGACATGACATTCTGCTTAAGGACTAAATTTACACTGAACTCTCTATAAAAAACAGTGTTTAAACAAACCTAGTTTAAAATGGTACCTTTAATCTCTTTGGCAAACGTTTGCAAGGATTGTGATTCTGAACAGAAATGTTTTTCTAGATGTATTACTAGAATGGAAACAACTTGAAACAAAGATGTAAAGGAGAGCTTTAAACTATGAATGATGAAAGACACAGACATACTGGAGCGAGTCCAGCAAAGAGCCATGAAGATCATTGAGCAATAAGAGAATCTGACAAAAAGAGAGACTGAAAGAGCTGGGAGTGTTCAGCCTGAAAAGAGGGCTTGGGGGTATCTTATTAAGTGTATAAATATCTGGCAGGAGGGTATGAGGAAGGCGGAGTCAGACCCTTCTCAGCAGTGCTGAGTAATATTGTCAGTAATAAAAAATGGTCTGGTAACCTAAGATCACCAGGGAGTAAATGTGAGAGTTGATGAAATTAAAAGGCTGCTGTTCTTTGCTCAGTCCATATACTAAAATGCATCCCAAACTACCAAGAAACCGATGCTCATGGTCAAAGCTACAGTACCTTTGGCAACCCAGGTTAACCGCCTCAGCTAGACTGGCCATTTACTTCAGGAACTCTCCCCTAGAGGCTAAAATCTCTGTTGACTACTTATTTCATGAACCCCCAAAGATAATCATTGGTAGTTTTAAGGGACCATGAAAATTTGCAGCAATATGGAAAAAGCAGCTAACTCACTATCTTTAGTGTTGCATTTTTAAGATTACTTTTGTAAGAAAAGGGACAGAAAATTATTTTAAAAGAAACGTAACAGTTGAGGCTTTTTATAAAGGACCCCAAAACATACCAGATCAGTGACACCAAAACATTTCGGTGCCAAAAACTGGCACGAACCACATTAACTGCTGTCAAGATGGACAGAGACGCTCAGATACAAACACTGAGCTGAACTGGGAAACCTTGTAAATACCTTTGACATTTACATGCTGCTTGAATCTATTTAAATAACCATGTCTGTCAGTTATCCTTCTTAGGAGTTTCCATGTATCACAAGGGCTCAGGAACGGTCTGCTACAAAGAACTACTACATAAATAGTTTGATTTCTGTAGTAACTGTGAACATCAAAGGCAAATGATATCATATGTATTAAAATCGTAAAGCAAACCTATTTCTAGTATTGTCTGAAATTAAAACAATTTGGAAAATATAGCATCAAGCTCATTATATTTTTAAATCAAACCACCTCAGCATGGAAAAGATTCAAAGCCAAATGCATATTATTTTTGCCTTTAAAAGCACAGTGAAAATGACTGTGCGAGGTTAGTTTCAAATATTAAACCTCCATGCATAGAATGGGTCTTACATTAAAGTGTATTTTCTTAATAGGTGATCTTATTAAAAAATTGCTAGAGAAGATGACAGCAAAATCGTGTTTGAAAGTGCCACAAATGTGAAATAATTTTTGGTATAGTTTCTTATAATAAACTTAAATATAAATGTGAATTAGCATCAGTAAAGATAAAATGTTCAACAGTGTGGAAAATAGGGAGAGTAAGGGAGATGGAACAGAAAACAGATGTCTTATTCCAGCACAGAAACATTAAAATTCATTACAATGCTAGTGCTTCAAAATGTTTAAATGGTCTAATTTAAAAAAATCATTAAAATACTAATATGAGAAAAACAAAAAAGCATCAATACAAATACATTGTATTTTCCTAACTCTAAAATGAGGACTTCCATAAATGTAAGGTACATTTATGTACCACGCTACAGTTTTATTTCTATCAAATGACTTCAATTTCTTGTTTTGCTTTAATTATTCATGGTTAATCAATAAGTATGTAGAGTTCACAATGAAATATAACATGACTAATACAGCAATTATTGGAAAACAGCCAACTTAACTGTCTTCCAAACATAAAATTTACAAAAAACTTCTATTGGTTTCTGATACTTCTGTCAGTGTCATTTCACAAACACTTTACAGACCAAGAGTGCAACTGCAAGAGCAAATCTGAATTAGGAAGAAAAAAAAAGATAATTGTTTGATGATTTAAGAATTATTATAGGACAACCCAGCTACATCTCAAATCTTTTGTTACAAAGAAAGACTTATTACCTTAGAGTAGTGCCTAAATAAAATATGATCTTTAATTGTTATCTCATAGTACAAATTTATCATGTGTAAAAAAAGCTGGGCATGAGGGAGATTTGGTGGAACCAAGGTAAGCGTTTTAAGTGGTCTTGCATACTGAAAAAATTGGGCACACATGATAATAAAATTGTTAGCTTACAAAATGTTACCCCCTCAAAAAAAACCAAACCAAAACACCCACCTCACCCACCCCCCCATCCCAACCCCAAACAAACAAAAACCAGTGTGAATCTATCAGGTTGCCTCTCCATGTACTCTCCCTCCAGAGAATGACACGTCGCTCTATTTCATAGAATTAATGTAATCACAATATAAAGAATAACTAATGCTTGTAAATGCTTGTTTCACACATGCGATAAAGATGAATGTGTAAATCTTATACAGAAGATCATTTTCTAGAATGTTTTCACTGGGCATGAGACAGACCCTCTACGGACCCTTTCGACTTCAAAGAAACTACTATGTAGAATGTTCCAAAGTCAGTAAGAAAATATGACTGAACAAGTAATGCAAAAAAAATTACTATTCCTTTGCACAATTTCACTGGACCTCTTCAACATCCTCTTTTTTAAAGAGCAGCATGAAAAGTATTGAGCTACAAATTAGGAAGATAACAGATGAAGAGAAATAATTTTACTCTATAAAACATATAAACATATAAAATTATTTTCAAGTCTCTATTGCTTTTATATGTATTGATCAAATTATGAAAAAAAATATTCAAAGACTAAGATGTATGTGGATTTCCTCTGCTGTTTTCTTGTGAACCTTACATGTATACAATAGTGAGAACATCTTGCAGTGCTGCAGTTGCACAGTCCTGCCACAAAGTTGGTATCACCAGCTCACACCTGTAAAGAACATGCTGCATCCTCATATGCTCTCCAACGGGAGTCCTGTGCTGCCCCTCAGGCTGCTTGGGGAAGTAACCCAACCAGAAAAAAGGAACCACAGAATGTGTCCATACTGTGCTGATTTTCATATGCATTTTTAAATCTTTCTGGCAACTGCAGTCTGGCAAAAATTAGTGTCTTACACAGCATTTCATATCACAGTCTGAGGGAAAACTAACGTACTGAGTTAGCTGCCATTACACACCAATCACTGACCTGTTCTTTGTGCACAGAGGATCAGTGTCAGTTGCCCATGGTGATTCTTTTAGATCTGTTGATAAAAACAGATGTTGACACACTGCTGCCTCTGGCAGACAGACAAAGTTGTACTTTGACAATATACTCTTTTAAAATTAAGAATTGCCAAAGGGTATATGGTCTATTTTCCTTACATCAAGAAATTCTTTCAATATGAATACCACAAACAGAAATAAGATGAATTGTATTGCAGCCTTCCTACTGTGCTGAAATCTAGATCTGTTTCAATGAACACAGATCATTTGTTGTCATAGTTGGCACTCAACTTAAACTCAGCCTTCTCACTCATGTAGCCCTGGGGTGTTTGCTCCTAAAATTCAACACAGTTTTCATCATTCCTTTTCCATTCATGTGAGTAATGCTGCACTTCTGATAGTAGGAAGCTTCAAACATTTTATAAAGCTACAACCAGACTCGAGATTCCCTCTTTGCCCAATTTCTATCAGATATAACTATTTTTCTGAGAGAGCAGAAAACTCCCACTTTTTCTGAAGAAGGCATAGAAGAAGCTACACATTACTTGCAGGACCCTGTAAGGTTATTTATGCTTATAGAGTAAAAATTTCACTGTCTCCTGAACTCAATTTGAATCCAAGCCATTTTCTGATTTTATTCTTTCCTTTAGGCTATTTTTGAAAAAAATATATTTAAGTTGAATCTGGCTGTGCTGAGTCAAATTCTTATTCTTTTACTCCATCTTCACCTGGGTAAATCACTTGAACAAGCTCAGACTTTTGTAAGGTCTTTAGGATTTCACTCATTTTATGCATGTATAGCTTCATGATTATTTACTTTTAGTAATCCGATGTTGATCATCTCCTGACTATTTCAAGGAAAACTAAATTTTGCAATTTTAAAATTTTCTCAGTAACATTCTGGTTCCCTCCCCTTAAGTACCTCTCACAAATACACGTGTGTACATCTGTGCATGTGTATAATGTGGGCTAAGTATCTAAGTGGCATTCTTCGCATTAAGTTTCAATGGAAACGTCTGTGTGTACAGTACAATACATATGCTGTGAATGACAGAGGTAACATACGGGTATACATATCTACACATCAAACAATTTTATAAGGTCTAAGAATTAACTGGTTAGTTTAAAATGATAAAATGATTCCCTTAGGATTTATGAGCTAAGAATACTCAGGGGTTTAGTGTCCTGACATCTCTTTAATTAGCAGTCTCCAAGATCTCACACTAAGAAGATGCTAAGCCAGTGCCTTCTGTCATATCTCAAGAGTTTCAGAAGGTTTGGAAGCCACGGAAGAAGGTGAATGTACTATGTCTGTGAGCTATACAATATGTACAAAGTACCATTTTCTTACTAGGATGAAGTTAGGACTTCTTGCTACCACTCCTGCTTTGATGGTGATGCAGTTCTAAAAGAAATCCTAAAACAATCCAGCAAAAATGGGTGAGGTAAATAAAGATGCCGTTGAAAAATACTTGGAGAACAACCCCCAGTTTGCCAAGGAGTATTTCGACCGAAAAATGCGGGCAGAAGTCCTGGGAAGTATCTTTAAAGTCAGCCCTGGAGATGTGAAGGAAGGAGTCAGCTTCAAAGACATGTCCCGTCTGGAGGAGTGTAACATACTTTTTGAGCTGCTAACAGAAATCCAGGATGAAGGAGGCACTATGGAAAAGATAGTGCACAAGGCCCTGCAGAGGCTGGCACAGCTGCTGGCAGCTGATCGGTGTAGTATGTTTGTTTGTCGTTCCCGAAATGGTATTCCAGAGGTAGCCACCAGGCTCCTTAATGTCACTCCAACTTCCAGCTTTGAGGAGAATTTGGTTAATCCAGACAATGAGACTGTTTTTCCTCTGGATATCGGGATAGCGGGATGGGTTGCTCATACCAAGAAGTTTTTTAATATACCTGATGTGAAAAAGGTAAGTGACTTCTCTTAGGAAATGCGTTTCTGTACATTTGCTTACTCAGCTTCCTGCACAGGGCTTGTGGTACAGTCATTCTTCAAAAAAACAGACCAAAAGCATGAGAAAAGCAGCGGCAGAGTATGCTTAAAATCCAGTAGAACCACATCACGTAGCCTAGTGAGGTATTTCCAGTATCCTTGCACAACAGTTGTAATGTAATTTACTACAATAATGGAGGAGAATACTAGATTAATAGAGAACAATAAGTACTTTTATTTCTGTTGAACAAGGCAGACTCCTATTCTGTTTTCCAGCATGGACTTGCAAGTGTTCTCCCTTATCGTTCTGTGCTGCCATATGTGCATCTCTGAATATAATTAATTTGCCGCTTTTGTAATGAGGATGCTTCTTTATAAGTAGGTGAATAAAGCCAGATGAAGATGATTTCAGCATGTATGTTCAGTTTCAAGTCTGGTTTTGAATTTAAAATGGCTCCAAATTTTAAGTATGTGCAGATTCAGGGCTTTTGTTCGGAGCCATCTATAGAAGAAAATTAATGAGTCAGAGCTGCTCTGACATTTTCAAAGTTCCTCTTGAATTTGCACAGAATCACCTTCTTTAGTTATGGTGCTGATAAGGATTATTACAAATGTTAATTAAAATGATGAGTGACCTAACAGAAATTAAACATACATGAATAAGAACTACTTTAGAAGCTGCTCAGAAATACATGGGGAAACATGAATGTGCTTTGATTGTTTTAGATTTCTTTAAAAATAGCTAACTTTATATTATCAAATGGTGACATCTTCATCTCTTTCTAGTCATATATGTGGAAAAGCTCAGCATAATAAAATGGTGGTAAGATAATTAACCAAGATGACAGTCTGGCTTCTCAGTATTTCCTATACAGTCAGTTTAAAATTCTGAGCCATTTTAGAGATGGAAACCACCTCAGTGTCCTAAGCTCAATGTAAATAATAAATAAATAAATAAATAAATAAATAATAAAAAACTTTATACAATGCAATTGTTTATGTTTCCCAGGAGGCAAACAAAATGTAATGTATTTTATCATGTTAAAAGTTGGCAGGCATAAAGAAATAAAGGGCTAATTTAAAGCTCAGAAACAAATGAAAATGTGTATATATATGTGAAAAGAGCATTCCAATATATAGTAAACTACCTCAGATGTAAGCAGGAATCATGGGAGCAAAGAAAAGAATGACTGGTTTGAGAAAACAAATCAGTTGATTTTTAACTGACCACTAAGATGTTTTTTTTTCAATGGCTGCTGTTCTGACAAGAAGCATCTGACTTACCACCACATGGGGAGATTGAAGGATAATCCTGCTAAATTCAGAAGGCTGATTACATGAGAAAAGATCACGAGGATCAGGAAAGATGTGCCTTCTATGAGACATCACACTGCTCCTTAATATCATTATGTGAAAGGTGCCCAGAGCAGGGCTGCCCAATTATTTCTGTGTTTGCAATGGGATTTGTTCAAAATTTTGTGACAAATGTAATTTGAATATGCTTAAATAAGAGAAACTTTCTGTCCATCTAATCCTGCTAGGTATAAATTTTGCACTCATAAATTAATTCATGTTGGCTGAATATCTATCCAGCTATTATTCATACTAAGGTAATCTTAGGCATCCATTTACTTCCTTAGGATTACTGAGGTCTGTGCCATTAGGCCCACACTTAAAAATGCAGTTAAACCATGGTGCCATTAATCTACATTTGGTAACAAAATGTCATGAAAACATTTAAATTTTATAAGTGATTTGCTAAACTGCCAGAGACTTCTCTGGGACCAAGATTTGTTATTAAAAAAAAAACAAAACCAAAAAAACCACAACAACCTTGAAGGTCTGAAAATTGTCACCATTTCCACTCTATTTGTAAAAAAAGTCAAGTGTCCAAATCTACACTCCTCACACAGGCAAAGCTCCCACTAATGTCACCAGAATCTTTATCTCTGTAAGGAACCCAGAACTGCAGCTTCAGTCAGTAACATTTCAGGAATATAATTAGCCTATGGTGGCAGAAATAGGCACCCACTGAAGCCTTTATCACGTTTTTGAAAGGCTAATTATTTTTCAGATCACTTTGTATGCACTTCAGTCAACCTAGATTGACTGCTACCCAAATCCTGAGCAAAAAATGACAAGCAGACTTGAACCAGAGAGGAATTTTGCCCCTACTGCCTTGCCAGAATACAGAATACATGATGATTAATTCTAGATGGCTATAGTACTTTAAAGATGTCATGTTTAGCCACTTTCTATTGTTGACACAATCCATATCCAAACAGCATAGTGTTTTTTAAGTCTTAAGTACATGACAGCATTGACAAACTCACAGTGAGACATTCTCATGCTTCAGTCACCACTCCTTATAACAAGAGTGAATATAACCAAAGATCACAACAGCAATAAATCATTGAAAAACCACAAGACTCCACTTTTAGTGCTAGTAGCCAGTTCTTTAGGGATTATCTCCTTCTTCAACCTGGAAAGGTACCAATAAACGTGAGGAAGTTCCTCATCCTGGCTAATGCTTCAGAAAAGAAAAGCAGAGGAAAAGATACAGACCTTCCGTAATTAACTTAGTAGCCAGAACAGTCTACCCCCGCCCCCCCCCCAAGATTATGGACCTGTTGACTGCAAGAGCTAATAGTGTTTAATCCAAGATTAAATTGTAGTGACAAACAGGAGGCCAGGCAGGACCACTACCCTAATAATTTGCCTCACATTATTCCCAGGGTTTTGCAGAGTATGTGACTCGAAAATTCCAAAGTAAAATAATAGACTGCATAAAATTTGATATGTCTATTAATATTAACTCATAACACAGACAATATGATAAAGAAGAGTACAATTACCTTACATCTTTTGCTAAGGCATTGTTTCCAAATAAAACTAAGAACCAAGAAATAGTTAAAAAAGGAGCATGTCTTCTGAGGAATCAAGATCTCGTATTCTCAGCCTGTAAGAACCAATAATAAAGACTATATATATTTGTTTTAATCCATCATGTATTTAAATTATTGCATTATTCCTTTTAATGCAGAGATATTTGCAGACAAAGATTTAAATGAGGATTGGAAACTCAAGAAAATATTCCCGGTAATAATAGAGTATAAAATAAGATAAATGGTGAAAAAATGCTTCAGAAGAAGTGAAGGTTTTTGGATTAGATCCCTAAAGGCATTGAAATGTTCTGATGCTGAAATAACAAGCCCTCATTTTTAGAGATCTTGCACTGGAATCCACAACCTGCAGTGAAGTGAAGAAACAACAGAGTGTGGAGAGATTCTGGTGCTGCCAACTCAGAGCACTAAACATTGTGGCACCTAATTTATCCACTGGAATCCTATGATATAAAACAACTTAAACACATCTTCAAGTTGCAAGCACTGGTATCATCCCTTTGTAAACTGATCCAGCTTCAGTTTGCATGAGTCTTCTTTTTCTGGGAGCTCTACTTCTCTTTAATGAAAGGTTGGGAAAGACTTTAATCCCAGGCCTGTCTGAAGTGACAGGAGTTTCAGATTCATGGCAATGTGCTGGTCCCCAGACTCCAGGCTGTCTGAGCTTGGAACAAGGAAGAAGAGACAGTCCATTCCTTTTCTTGAATCTACACCAAATTGTAACATAAATTAAAGATTATTTGAAGAGAGGAGAGAAAAGTGCAAAGCAAAGCATGGTTTTGCAGCTCAGTGGTTCAAATTCCCATGCAGCAGTGAGGAAACCTGGACATGGAACTGTTGTCCAGCTGATGGGTGTAAACAGTTGCTCTGGTAACACACAGCAGTGGTCCTGGACCAGACAGTAGTCTTAGACTCCCTCCTAGGGCAGGAAGACATTGCTGGAATCAGGTTCATCCATGTCAAAAATATGAAGCAGGGGAGAGCAAGATGGTAAATGACATAACTGGTTGTCCTGAAAATGGAAAGAATGGAGTCACTTTGTGGTGGAGCTGGCAGCAGGGTAGTCACTTGCTAATAAGATGTCTCAGTTCTTAACTCATGTTCTGCTAGTCCCCTAACAATGTGATTTTGGAGAAGAAACCCAAATGTCCAACATATTGACATTTTTTTAACATATGTTAAAAAAAGCTTCAAAAGCCAGAAGAAGATTGGTAAAGTAATTTTAGAGGGAAGGTCTTGAGAAGTAAACTCAGAGTTGTTAAGATGAGAAGAAATGAAAGCAAAGATAGACGATGCTACAGAAGTACTGCCTTCCTAAATGTCTGGAAAGTAATGAGAATTGAAAGAAACAATCCTAAGATAAATCAAAAATGGGGAAAAAATGGAGAGGTTGCCTTTTACCTGGGAAGAACTTGCATTGCAAATGTTAATGTCTGCTCCTCCATTTTATCTTATCATCTTGATAATAAAAACCAGATTGTCATAAACTCACACTCAATATAGTAAATATTGACTGCAAAAGTGGAACTGTGTTCCAATCTGTTATAAAGACAAAGATTCAGTCAACTTACAAGAAAATATTTTAACACAGGAACAGATTTCTATTAATCGTGCTTCCAGAAGAAAACCCCAAACCTTTCATTATTTCCTTGAATTAACTTGTGTCTAAAGAGGAAAGCTCACAAAATTGAAGAAAAAATAAACATTAAAAATTGAAATTAAAGGCTCCCTGTTAGACTAATTTTCTTGTTTTCTGTGAAAAAATACTTAAAACAATATAATACAGATTCAATTTCAAAAAGTTGCAAAATAGCCACTAAATATGGCAAACAACAAGCAGATATTTCAGTGATATAACTGAGAAGTTCAACCCCCAAATGCTGTTAAATATATATTAATTTCTGCTTGATTCAGTTTCCAAACTCTAGTGATCTTGAAGATACCAAAGTCAATTTGTTCTGCAATGCTAGTGAGTTACATGTCAAAATGTAGTTGTCTTATATCCCTGACAATACATGATTTTTTGAGTGCGGCCTAATGAATAGCCAACTTATTTAGCTAATTGGTTTTGGTTTTGAATCAGACTGATGACATATGTCTACAGAACTGATCATTGTACAGTAAATGGCTAGGTATCTTAGCTTTAAATGGAGCTAGTAGAAAATGCTTGCAAATTTACTACAGCTAGGAAGTTATCAAGAAATCGCCTTTCCCTCGATTTTTTTTTAAAAGCTTATTTTATGATTTAACTGAGAGCTGAAAGTTCAAACCTTGCTCTGAAAGATGGTTGGATTCAGAAGATCAGGCTCAAATAAACTAAGTGTCCAGATTCATATATTCATGGGAGCACCAAGATGCTCTTCTGGCTCTGGTACTGCAGAGGATATTTCTGCCTTATTTGTCTATAAACATGATCTCCCAGATATTGTGAAAAGTTATTTTCTTTGAAAACAAAAGGAGCTTATGTTCTCAAGAGAAAATATTTTAAAACCTTGTTTGGAAATAAAGGCTTCATAACTCCTAGCAATTACGTGCAAAATATTCAATAATGAAAAGCCTAAATCTAAGCACAAATTTTTGCTTGGATATGCAAATCATGTGCAATAGGAGTCTTTGTATATGCTGTGCGACTGCTGCCAATGTGTTACGAGGTATTTATATCTTTCTGCATTGCACTATCTAGGCACAACTCGGGATGGCTTGAGGTTACTGCACTTTTTGTTTATTAACACAGACTTGCATTCTTTAAAATTTTCCTATCCTCTGCAAAATTTGTATGACCAAAGTGCTTCTTCTGAACACTTCTGAACACCACTGCTTCAGTCTGGAGTTATTAAACAAATAAAGACTCAGCAGCTGTGTTCTGCCAATTCAGCTCACTTGGGGTATACAGGTCCCTTTTAAGTATTCAGAAATCCATGAATGTCTGAAATTTTTGCTTATTCCCTCATAGCAGCATACAGCACTCTAAAACCAGGAACTTGGGCTTTGCCATTGTGCTAGGTGGTCTTCATGCAGTGGAGGGACTACAAAACAGGGTCACATTCTGATTTACTTTATTTTGAATCACTAAAACAGTCAGAGATTCAGAAATTGTTACTGAACCCCAAAACCACACCCAAAAGCAGAATGGTTGTGTCAGTAGGTAGATCATCTCAGAGAAAATAAAATATTTCCATGGAATAACATACTTGTTTAGCAGACTGCAGGACAGTATTTGATTCTTACATAGAAGAGAGAGATTGACTGGCATTTTCCCCGTATGTCTGTTAAGTGAGATATCCCTATACCTTTCTCCCAGAAAACCAGAAAACAACAACTCAGAGAAAATTTGGCAGAAATAAAGAAAACATCCCCTCTTCACCTGAATGTTATATTCAGAACTGGCTACACTTTCCAGGGACCCAAATACAACCTGATACATTGAATTACAGAGAAAACACATTGGTTACTTTTATTCTTCTGAATTGCATTTATGGGGGTGGCACAGGTTGTCCTTAAGGGAAGCAATTCGCTGTAAGACAGCTCAGTCAGTAAATGTAAAAAAGACATTTCTGAGTTACTTCCACACGTATAATTCCTTTCAGGGACATGCAGTCCTAGAAGGAAATGTAAAAAGCAAATATAAAAGATGGGCTGTCTAAAGACTATGAAGAACTGAAGGAAAGAAACAACCCTAACATTTTGAACACATAATAAAATCCAGTTTACCTTCTCAGGATTGTGTATGCTATAAAATCAACATATACCAGAAACAATTGCTGAAGAGAGAAGAGGGGGAAGAAAGAAATTAAGAGGAAAGATCCAAACAGTAGACAAATAATCTTCGTTCTGGCATTTCCTAGCTTATTCATACTTGATTTTACAACCTTGAAAAAGCTTGTTTGTTTGTTTGTTTGTTTGTTTAAGTAGCTTTGGGTATAATTTATGAAAGCAGAAATTCCATCATGTGGCATCCTGCAACATTCTCCAGTCCATTAGCAAGGATGAGACCTTGAGATCCACCACACAGATCTTGGCTGCCTAAGATAATGCAGTAATTAACAGCAGTGATATGTATCAGGTCTGTGGGTAGACACACAGTCACTTTACAAGTGGGTTCACAAATATTTGCTAACAGCAGGGGATTGGTAAGGTTTGGGAGTCTTGGTTCTAGGTGGATGTCCTTAAAACAGGACTCCTCTGGCCTCTCTCTGGCCGGCTGCCATTCATATCCATGGTGTTAGAATGTTATCCAATCTCCCCTGTTTACCAGGCTGCTCACCACCTCTTGACGTTCTCATTTAGCACCAACCACTCATCACCTTGAGAAATCAGAAGAAGGTGTGTTATAGGAAATTCAGGAAGAATCTGCCACTGACTGTAGACCAGGACTTGAGTGCTCATCTCTCTGAAAAAGTTGTTTGAGCACTGACTTGTTAGAAGTGGCAGATGCAAGGGGATGGAAAAGGCTCAGTGAAGACAAAGCCTGGCTATTTTAGCTGCTTAGTAGAACCACATCGCTGCTCAGTATCACATATTGACAGATTTAAACCCCCCAAATCATAATTCAGCTCATTTAGATGTATTATTGTAAGAACATAAAACCCCACAACCCTTGACAAACAGATTTCCCTGCCAAATTTCAAATCCTTTGTTTTAATTAAAGAGAACACTAAAACGTTTCAAAGAAAACACCAAGAATTTCTTTGATTTATTTTACCTAAAATAATGAGAAGAGTAGCTTTTACTAAATCCTCCTCATCCCTTGCTTTCAGGGATGAAATTGGTGGGGTGGTTAGTTGTGGCTCATTCATTAGTCACTTGGTCTCATTCCCACAGGATCACACACCCAACAAAAGCAGGTCTGTGTCCTGATCCACCTAGTCCTACACCCTAAGTTAAGCTTGTACATATAACTATGCAAGATTGGGTTAAATAATGATAATGGTGTTTTGCGAGTATAAACCTACTGCACTGTGAAACCGTGTTCATAGCATTGCAAACAGAAATTATCAAATGAAATTATCATTTGCTCTTGGCATGGTAACTAATTTCTATGTTTTCATTTGTGGTTTTTTTGGGGGTTTTCCCTCCCTTTTCTTTCAGAACAACCATTTTTCTGACTTTCTGGACAAAAAAACTGGCTATACAACAATCAATATGTTGGCAACTCCAATTGTGCAGGGTAAAGAGGTGCTTGCTGTTGTGATGGCACTCAACAAATTAAATGCCACCGAGTTCACAAAAGAGGATGAAGAGGTAATAACCTCAAATGTTACACAACAGTACAGTTGTTTGTTAGTTCAACAAGTAGTTTGCGTGAATCTGTCTCTTGATTTGATACTTTTGTCTTATTTTTGCTCTTTGTCATTTTTAGGTCTTTAAAAAATACCTCAATTTTGTATCTTTGGTCCTAAAAAATCATCATACGACGTACCTCTACAATATTGAAACCCGAAGAAGTCAGGTATAGAAGAATTTGTTAATGATAATACTTTGTCTTCATGTGAAACCATTATTATTCCCACTATCTTATATTCTTGCAAGCTTATTGAAGTAAGGATAGCATCTATTTAATTTTTTAATTTGATAATAGTAACGTACCTTATCATTTTATTCTGAAATTTCTAGAATTCATATGTTTATGTTTTCTTACTGTTGTGAACATTTACCCTCTTTCTTTTTTGTTGTAAATAGATGCTTTTGTGGTCTGCCAACAAAGTATTTGAAGAGCTAACAGATATAGAGCGGCAGTTTCACAAAGCACTGTACACTATTCGAATGTATTTGAATTGCGAAAGATACTCTGTTGGTCTGCTGGACATGACTAAAGAGAAGGTAACAATCATTTTGCCTGTGCTACTCCTAACTTTAAGTTATAAAATACATCCTTCTAATTAATTTGTTCTGCATATTTCTAGTGTATGTCTCTCCAAGACAGAATGTTACCATGCTTTCTAACTCTTTGAGATCATTTATGTAAAATCTAACCACATTACAAAAATTACATGAAAATATAAGCATGGCAAAGGATACAACAACAATAAAAATAAGGGCTAATTCTGAAATAATTTTTCATATTAATTATTCCATGTGAGAAAGGGTAGAAGAGAGAAGTGCAGGTCTGATTATTGCTTTATTAATACCTGCCTTCTAAAACAACAATTAACTGTACAACCATCCAGAGATAAGCTTCAGATAAGCCTGCAATTTACTGGCCAATATTTCTTGCCTGGAATGTATTTAACAATTTTTTTCTTAATATTGTCTGAAATGTGACCATAGTACAGCTATGGAGAAGCAAAAATAAAATTGCTATCCACAGATGTCATGTTATTTATGAACACAGAACTGTGGTTTTGGGTTTTTTTCCCCTTTTGCTAAACCCTGTGTAACATTTTCTCAGGAGTTCTATGATGAGTGGCCAATCCGGCTGGGGGAGGCCGAGCCTTATAAAGGCCCCAAGACACCTGATGGACGAGTAAGGATATTAATTTTCCTTTTTATGAATCTTAATTTTAACACTGAGGTTGTACAGGTCACCTACATGTTTTTCTCTTTTTATTTAGGAAGTCAACTTTTATAAGATTATTGACTATATTTTACATGGAAAAGAAGAAATCAAAGTCATTCCGTGAGTATTCATTGGCAGCCTGCGAATGTAGGGTAATTAGATATATTGCTGGGATAGAATAACAACATGTCTGTATTGTATAAATAATTTAATTTCATTCTCTCTCTAAAGGTCACCTCCAGCAGATCACTGGTGTCTTGCCAGTGGACTGCCAACATACGTTGCTGAAAATGGATTTGTAAGTATATAGGAAAAGTAAAACCTAAAAGTTTTAGTTCATGCAGTTCTTCTGATTGAACAAAAAAAAAAAAAACAAAAACCAAACCTCCCTCTTTGACCAAAAACCTCTACAAAAATACCATGCTGCTTCCAGTGTCATTGGTTCCCAGTGACAGCATGTGAATCAGTAGTCTGGATGAAGACAAGCCCTCAGCACAAACAGCCAAAACATTGGGAAAATTTCCCTCTGATTGTGGTGATAGCAGAGGAATAATGTGTGTGTCTGATGTCACTTTCCAGGTGTGTTAAGTCTCATAACAAAATGTCAAAGAAAGAAAATCATCATATACACAGCTTTAAAATTTTCTTTTTTTTCTTATCTCTTCTTGCATTGACAAGATACACAATTCATAGCTGTGATGTATGACAGTTATTAGTAATCCTATGGCATTTTTAACAGCAGTAAGGACAGAGCCATTAGTACTCAGTTATTTCTATGACACCCATCCCCCCCACCCCCCGCCATTTTAAACTGGAAGTGATCTGCTTAACAATTATGTTTATGTATTCTGAGACCTGACACATGAGTGACTTTGCTACAAGCACTCCAGAATGATGTCTGTTAGAATAACCACATATAATTTAATAGGAACAGTTTTAATTTCTGTAGCCTGCTAGGGTGCTCACTGTTGTTAGCTTAGAAAATAAATATGCATTTTTAAAATATCAGGCCAAGTTTTGGTGCACATTATATTCCATTTAAACGATGTGTCCTTCTCTTTATGCTGCAGATTTGTAACATGATGAATGCACCAGCAGATGAATATTTCACATTTCAGGTAATTCCAGTAATGTTATTAATTATAGATACTGTAGAAAAATATGCTAATTCTTTCAACCAATTAGTTATACAGTTGATTACATAAATAATTGCTCCTTTGTTTATGATGCATGGGTCTTGGTGTTACATTCCCTATATCGATAAATGTATTACTTCTTTCAAAGAAATTCACAACATTTCCTGTTCTTTGCTTTTCCTACAGAAAGGACCAGTGGATGAGACTGGATGGGTTATCAAAAATGTTCTGTCATTGCCTATTGTCAACAAAAAAGAAGAAATTGTGGGAGTTGCAACATTTTACAACAGGAAAGATGGAAAACCTTTTGATGAGTATGATGAACAGATCATTGAAGTAAGCTTAATAGGATTAGAGGCTTCAAGGAGACATATGATGTTAATAAAAATATTATTGTAAAAAGTAATTTTAAAATGTCTAAAAATTTTCAAATAGGCTATATCAACATCTAAGCAAATATCTATCTTCTTCACTACAGTTTCTTAAGAATCAGAAATTTTATTTCCCTTTATAAACCTGAAAATTTATGAGAGATCATTTACATTCCAATAATAAACAAAAGTCAGATATAATTTTATTTTTAATCATTTGAATTTTTAGTGATGGTCAGCATCTCCTGATTAGCAGTGGGTATGCAGGTATGGCGTGCTGCTTGCCAATGGATATTGTACCTGTGATCATGGGAGTTCCCAGAGCGTTCATGATCACATGCACTTGGGCAACATAAGTTGCTACACAGTGTATCCAAGTCCACTCAGCTAACTTAAGCTTCATAAGTCTCAAAGTCCTATATACGAAATGGGAATATAAGCCTTTAATTACCAGATTGAGACAAACAATGTCATTACAAGCTGTGAGGTGCTAAAAGAAACTGTTGATGGAAAGTAAAGGCCTCTAACAAGTAGAGTTATGCATTGCTTTTCAAAGGCCACTACCAGAAACTGGAGTTTAAGTAAGTTCAAATTGTCAGTTTAATTTTACTGTCATGGTGTCTTCTCCACTTTGCTTGGCTTTGTTCCAGACTCTCACACAGTTCCTGGGGTGGTCTGTTTTAAATACTGACACTTATGACAAAATGAACAAGCTTGAAAACAGGAAAGACATTGCTCAGGAAATGCTTATGTACCAGACAAAGGCCACCCCCTCTGAAGTTGAATCTATACTGGTAAGTTTCTGTCCACAGTTGCAAAATTATAATAGGAAATTTGCTGCACAAAACCTGAATTTCTTACTCATTTTCATTTTTAGAAATACAAGGAGAAATTAAATGTAAATAGTATAGAAGAATGTGATCAAAAGGATCTTATCAGGATTTTGGTAAGTCATTAAACTGAAAATTCTAGCAGCGTGTTTATATCAGATAGTAATGTGTCCTTAGAAAAAGTTGTATATAGCCAAATCCTGATTAATACAATTGATATTACCTATCTGTTCCACAAGCTAGATGGATTTGATTTAATAATACATCTTCAACCTCTTTGATTCTTCCACATGCAGACCCCACTGTTACCTACAGGGAAACACTCTGTTGTAAATATGTGTCAACAAACTTGGATAGTCAGAGTTATACAGAAATCTTCATATGAATTAACAGTTAAAGTGTTTAACTTCTTTAAATATCCAGGGGGACAGTGCTATACCTATAATTCAATTTATTTAATTTTGAAAATAAAAGAAGGGACCTTGATGTAAGGTCACTTCCATTCTGAGCAAGAGAACACATGTAGGAGTGTCCAGTGGAAGTAACCTACTTTCAGATTAATTTTCCTGCATTTCCTTAGGCAGATGAGTCACTTTCTTTTCCAGACTGTGCAGTCCTCTGGCTGCCTTAGTATTTCAATCTAAAAAGGGAGTGCCTTTTTGGAGGAAAACTCCTGTTTGTCCTCACTTAGTACACTTCATTTTTGTTTTGTTTTTTTTTTTTTTTTTCTTGTGGAGCAGTCCTGGAGCACATGCACTGGCTTACTTTATCTGAAAAAAAACTCAAAGATGTGCTCCAGGAAAACACTGAATAAACTCCCAGGGTTAATGGATCAAAACAGAGGTAGGCTGAAAAAAACCTCCATCAAATACACACAAATCTGTTGACTTCCAGTACCAACCACTTCAATTATTTCTTCTTACTACACCACATTTGCTAATGTAGACATAGCCACAGGGAAAAGATCTCATTAAACTATTTTTAGTTATGTACATGTGCATGCTAGAATGCAATGGTGTAAGGTTTTATTGGCTCCCACAAAAGCTCACGCAGCTTACAAGTGGTGAAACCAAAAAACATCAATATGGACTGTGTGTAGCATCACATGCCTTTTGAAGTAAATTTAATTTAGTTGCATGAAGAATTGCAAAAATTAGTAGATAAATATTATAAAATCTGTCTACTGGTAGAGGAACAAGTGATCATTATGGTACAGGCTCCAAATGTAAAAACATAATACTGGTATGAATTTTTACATCTCCAAAAAGCAATTAAAATGAGTTCTTTCCACATTGTGGAGTCACAAATTCAAAGGTCTAGTATCTTCTGTACTGCCAAGGCTACGTGCAAATGCTTTATCCTATTATAAGACCTGGAATCCCAGATAGCTAATGGGATAAAGCAGGTGTTTCTAGATCTGATGATTCACAAAGTAATGGGTCTTAAAACACCACTGCTCCAGGTTTCCTTGTCCTTGACCTCAGATCAGAGTAGATATCAGGGAAAATCCCAGGGAGAAGGAAATACCTTTGCATGGATGTTCAGCCTTATTCTTTGAAATATATGCATACATTTGGTCATCTTTTTTCCTTATCTGTAAAATCGAGATAATTTATAGACTACTACGGAGGAAGAGAGTAATTGTGATCATATAATCTATTTTTTGTGTTGCATCAGAATTCTCTGAATTAATTCTTGTTTAGAACAGGGTGCATCCTTTAAAATATAATACTGCTCTCCCTAAGCATTGGGCTATACAGATGAAAAGTGTTATAGAACAGTTCACTAATACTGCTATTACCAGTATTCAATGTGAATCAATATGATATATACAAAATAGGCAATTTAAATTTAATACAGGCTTCTTAACTTTTATATCCTCTGCATTTTAGAATTTGGTATATGCTTTATGGAGGTTCTTCAGTACAAGGAAGAGCTGGCCTAAGCTCTGTATCTGCCCTTCAGAGAGAAAAATCCCTGAATGGCATCCAGACAGCTTCCAATGAAAATTAGTATATGGGGAAAGGACTATGCACTTATACAGTCCACTACTTCTGGAATGATCCCTCATTTTCATCAGTGGCCAGGATTGTTCAGAATAGACCATTGTAAACTACAGAAAGGCAATGACTAGGACATAATTGCCACCAACTACAGCACTAGAAAGTAAATGGTTCTAAGGGATTTGAAGTAAGCCATAATAACCATGAATACTATATGCTTTGTACATTTAAGCATTGTAACAATTTTTACTTTATGGATATACTGAGATGATTCAAGAGCCAAGCAGTCAAGAATCTACTACAAGCAGACAAACGAGAACACAAATAAGATTTGTGAATTTTTGTATCTGATGTTGTAGGATTTTCCAGCCCATTTTTCATGCTCCAAATCATAGAATCACAAAATGGTTTGGCTTGGAAGAGACCTTAAAGATCATCTAGTTCCAACCCCCCTGCCATGGGCAGGGACAGCCTCCACTAGACCAGGTAGCCCAAAGCTCCATCCAACCTGGCCTTGAACACTTCCAGGGAGGGGGCATCCACAGCTTCTCTAGGCAACGTGTTCTGGTGCCTCACCACCCTCACAGGGAAGAATTTCTTCCTTATATCTAATCTAAATCTACCCTCCTTCAGCTTAGAGCCATTACCCCTTGTCCTATCACTCCCTGCCCTTGTGAACAGTCCCTCTCCAGCTTTCCTGTAGGCCCCTTCAGGTACTGGAAGGCTGCTATAAGGTCTCCCTGGAGCCTTCTCTTCTCCAGGCTGAACAACCCCAACTCTCTCAGCCTGTCCTCATAAGAGAAGCGCTCCAACCCTCTAATCATCTTCGTAGTCTCCTCTGGACTTGCTCCAACAGCACCATGCTTTTCTTGCACTTGGGACCCCAGTACAACACTCAGTACTCTAGGTGGGGTCTCACAAGAGTGGCGTAGAGGGGCAGAATCACTTCCATCAACCTGCTGGTCATGCTTCTTGTGATGCAGCCCAGGATATAGTTGGCTTTCTGGGCTGCAAGTGCACGTTGTCAGGTCATGCAGAGCTTCTCTTACAGGTTTGTCTATTAACTGTATATAGGCTATCACAAACATAGAGACACTATCACAGGAGACAAACTAATTTTGAGAGTGAGCTGTAGAGCAGAAACAAACCACCAGCACTCCAGAAGTTAAAAAATATACAGGTATCTTTGCTTGCCTACAGTCTCTCCATGAGAAGACAAAGCTATGGGTAGGTAGGCATGCAAGCAAGCCCTCTGTTATTAAAAAAGATGTTGTTGTTATACTTTATTCTACCATAAAAGTAAAAAATATTTTGTTCTAGATATAGGTTGGTTTTGGTCACTATATTCACCACTATTTATAAGATCCAAAAGGGAAGAACAAAATTTAACAAGAATAATTTTGGTTGTGAAAAAGATGAACTGCAGCCTTGACACCAGGCTAAAAGCAGGACAATCACAGGATTTTATACAAGGGAGGAAAAATTCCAAGGCCTGAGATTTCTGAACTAAGGATATGTTGAGATGGTCACAACAGATTGTGTTGGAATTCAGAGGAGGAAGAAACACCATCTGGCCAAGATTTTTACCTATCCTCTTTGAGAAGAAAGCCAGCAGTATCACGATTGTGTTTTATAACTTAATACACACTAGTTTGTACTGAAGCCTGAGGCCTTTGAAGATATACTACTAAGCATACTGTCCTTAGGCAATGTTTCTACTGAAGTCAGAAAAGAAAACAAAAAAGTTTTCCCAGCTTTGTTCTTGTCAGAAAAACCCTTGTGTTTTTGACTTTTCCTAACAGAAAGAAGAATTACCGGATCCAAAAGATTTAGAACTGTATGAATTCCGCTTCAGTGACTTTCCCGTTACAGAGCATGGCCTGATAACTTGTGGAATACGACTGTTCTTTGAGATAAATGTTGTTGAAAAGTTCAAAGTCCCAGCTGAGGTCTGATTTATTTTGTCTTGTTTCTATTTATTTTAAGATAGAAAAAAACCCCAACAGCTGACTGTAGGTACTTTAATATAGAAGTAGGCAATATTAAAATATTAGTGGTATGGGTAAAAATCTTCCATTCTTAATTAAACATTTGCACATTTGTCATAAAGACTTAAAACTAATCCTGAAATTGCGTGAGCTATGGAAGGAATTAAATCAACATGCATTTACATAAAAACAATTTGCTGTTTCTATGTTTAATTCAATGAAAAGCAATTTTTTTCATAGAATTTGCACATTATTACAGTAATTTAATAGTATATTCCAGAAATTTTATAGGAATTCCATCAGCACAGTCTTAATCACTTTTGTTCATAATAGGTCCTTACAAGATGGATGTACACAGTCCGGAAGGGTTATCGAGATATCACTTACCATAACTGGCGACATGGATTCAATGTGGGACAAACAATGTTTACTCTGCTGATGGTAATGTTGCTAATATTAACCCTACATTCATTATTTAGTTTTCCTTTCAGTTCTAACTGGAAAATTCAGGAAGGTACACACTCAGAATTGGCTGTCTTCTTTTACAGACAGGCAAAATAAAGAAATACTATACTGATCTAGAAGCCTTTGCCATGGTTGCTGCTGCTTTCTGCCATGACATTGACCACAGAGGAACCAATAACTTGTATCAGATGAAGTAAGTACAGATGCTCAAATACATGGATATGTAGTATTTTTAGTGGCAAATGAAAAAAAACACGTCAAAACTTGCAAAAATTTGAGTATATATTCCATATTCATCTGGCATGTATGAACATTTACTCTATAGAAGATTTCTGCCTCAGAGCATTTGTCATGACAGCTGAAAAGCAAAGACAAAATGCAAAAGCAGAATCTTAGAAGGATTGCCTGTAGCTGTGGTTCATTTTTAACAGAGACTAAGGTCTTGCAATGTTTGGATTGTTGCAGAGCCTCATGCACATGAGGCCACAAGGAAATGAGAAAAGTAAATTAAAATCCCTAACTGAATTACTTTTTTTCAAGACAAGGCATAAGTACTTTTCTGGAGAGGGATTCAGGATGCGATATAGACAAGGGCCAGTTTAGAGGGAGAGAATTTAAGATACATTATTTTTCTCTGTTTTCTACTGTTCAATTTGACTAGCTCAGTTGTTCCCCCACCATTCAGTTTATTGACTGACGTAGGTCCTTTTCTGAGGTGTAATCTCCTCGTGTTATACAGGATTCTGAGCTAAAGAGTTTGTGTTTTGCCAATGGGTTCACATGCCAGTAAATTACACAAAATGAGGTTAAGCTTTGCAATTCATGCTCCTTTTTGTTCTGGGAAAATATTCTAAAGGATTTCTTTATGATTTTTCCATTGTTTGTTATGAAACAATATTAATTAGTAGATGTTTGTTATAAAAGTGTATTAATTCATTTTGTTTCAAACTTACCTTTTTATTACAACATTACATATCATGGTGATGCCCACTCTTCTCCTAGAGTGAACAATCTACCATTTAGTCTTTTATGTGATCTGTTAGAGCTTGTTTCTATGTGCTAGCTGGAGAACACAGGTTTCTCAGAATGTCATGTTGTCGTGGTTTTACCCCAGCCGGCAGCTGAGCACCACGCAGCTGCTCGTTCACTCCCCCCCATTGAGATGGGAAAGAGAATTGGAAAAGTTAAAGTGAGAAAACTCGTGGGTTGAGATAAAGACAGTTTAATAGGTAAAGCAAAAGCTGCGCGCACAAGCAAAGCAAAGCAGGGAATTCATTCACCACTTCCCACGGGCAGGCAGGTGTTCAGCCATCTCCAGGAAAGCAGGGCTCCGTCACGCGTAACGGTTACTTGGGAAGACAAACACCATTGCTCCGAACGCCGCCGCCCCCCCCCCCTTCCCCCAAGCTCCTTATAAACTGAGCATGACGTCATATAGTACGGAATATCCCTTTGGTCAGTTTGGGTCACCTGTCCTGTCTGTGTCTCCTCCCAACTTCTTGTCCACCCCCAGCCATCCCGCTGGCAGGGCAGTGCGAGATGCAGAAAAGGCCTTGGCCCCGTGTAAACACTGCTCAACAGTAAGTCCATAGAACAAAAACATCTCTATATTATCAATGCTGTCTCCAGCACAAATCTAAAACGTATCCCCACACTAGCTACTATGAAGAAAATCAATCCTCTCAGCTGGAACCAGGACACATGTTTATCAGAATTTTCTGAGTACAGTTTCTCACCAGCTGCATCTCCAGAATGATTCATCCTCCTCCTCTGACCCTGGATACACTCCTCCCAGGAGAGGTGTTTCAGTCTGCGTGCTGGAGTGGTGACGCAAGAGGATTTTCTGATTATTCTCAGGGATTCTCCGGGTGACGTAGGAGGGAGAGAATGACAGACACTGACTCTTATTCAGTGGACTGCCTCTCAACCAAATAAGTTTAAGGGAGGCTTTAGATCTTCCTACTGTGGTCTTCCCTAGCTGAAAGCCCTCTATGTGAGGTCATATGCAGCAAAGCTATTTATAAAAGTTATCAGGCTTTACCACAACAGTCCTAATCACAAGTCAGAAAATACAGGTAGCACGTAGCAATCCGACATGGGTTATCTGAGGAATGGGGTTATTAGCCAAATAAAGAAAGGAGGCATATACTCTTCCAAACATCCATTACCAGAGCCTACGTAGACAGGACACTTCTCTCTCCCTCCCGCTACCATAGTCTGACACAGAATTTCCTCTGCCTGAAGCTAAGCCCAACGTCAGAGGAACACTTTGAGCTCTGTCGTAAGACTGAACACACATGAGCTGTCACAACTTGCGCAATCCATAAAATGATATTTTTGGGGGAGGGGAGGAGTCCAACGCACTAGAGGAATTAAACTCCATTATAGTGTTACCTTAGATTTAACTTACTTGCAGGAAGTTAGAATCACAGGGACGTGGCCCACAGTCATTACAGACAGACAAGGATTCAATAAATACTAGAAGATGCATAAAGGCTATTTTTAAGGTACATAGAAGGTGTGTAGATTAAAGAAATAGCAAAACTGAATGCTCAAGACAAAATAGAGGCATGTTTTAAAAAACATGTTTTGACACATCTAACCATGCCTTTGACTTTGGTGGGCACTGAACACCCAGTGCTCTCCAATTTCCATCATTACTCAGTCATGAGAGTGAAGGCAAGCAAGTTTGTTTTTCTTTTTTGCTCTGCATCATACCAATGGTTAAGATACATACATTAAGCTAGTGAACATGCAAATCCTAAAAATCTGAATCCTGAATAAAAAAAATTGCACCAAAAACATTATAAAGAATTGCTTCTTTTTCAACAGGTCAGCTGCTCCACTGGCAAAACTTCACGGCTCTTCCATTTTAGAAAGGCATCACCTAGAGTACAGTAAAACCCTATTGCAAGATGAGGTATGTCTGCATGAACCTTCTGCTCACACTCATCAACACAAAAGATCCAATTAAATTATCATGTTCCAAATGTCACCACATCTTGTTCATTCCTCTAGGTTCAGATTAAGAAATTATGCTAGAATTCTGAAATTTAAGACAAATTCTTATGCATTGTCCACTTTTCGAGAAACATCAGTAATTCCGCCAGAAATAGACTCACTCAAGATAGAAAAGCTTTTCTCTGGGCCTCACTCACACTCCTCAGGTTTTTTCCCCTTTCACAAAACAGCTGATGCTGAAACCAAAGCAGAAAATACAATACATATACACAAAATTATGTAATTAAACTGTTGCCCCTGGTTCAGGAGGTCTGAGTTCAGCTGCTGTCTCTGGCAGCTGAGCAGCAAAGGGATGGAGCTGTTTATGGAGGGCCCCCTAGCCCTCAAACCAGACCCCCATACACCCTATCTTGCTAAAACAGAGAAGGCGATATCATGAGGCTCTGTGACAGCTCACATTACCGATCGTCCCTGAATTAGGCAGACACCCTCAGCCACCCTTGCCCAGCAGCCATGGAGCCGAGGCTCCCCACCGCAGTCTCCTTAGGCTCAACAAAATGGTGGCAGCGCAGCCCACCAGGACCCTTCCCTCAGTGGTGCCTGGCTCTGTCCTGGCTACAAGGGAAGAGATTGTTCACAACTCTTCACTACATATCTTGCATGGAAATAAGAGATTTAACAGGCAAGGCTTGAACACACGTGCCCCTTCCATCCCACTTGTTCACAGCTGCATGGCAGGCACCCACTTCCACCTTCATTTTCTCATTTTCTAATCCCTGTGGTGGTGCCATTTCCTGACCTCCTGAGGCCACAGAACAAATCCTTACACTAACCAGTAGCACAATAATCATTAAAACCCCAAAAAATTTATTATTTTAAAAAAATGAAACAAAACACCTTTACCTTTATTGATGGCAATGCACTTTTCAAAATGTGAGATGCCGAGGACTAACTCTTGCTCTTTGCTGGAGCAGCTGTCAGGCTCTCTGCCGCTGCTGAGAGTCTCCATTACGGTGCCCCGTGCTCTCCCAGGTATTGTCCCCTCAGTTAAAGAAGGAAGGAAAACCAGGACACTTACAAAAATGCTGAGTGTGATGCTCTCGTTCCCTTTGCCTGAGGAAAAGGCTATTGCACTTACTCTGGTAGGTCCGTAACAGCACTGCAGGCAATTGTGCCGACCTGGGTTAACAGGAGGCAAAGGTGTCTACTGTGAAGCTTTAAAAAGTCTAGGAAAAATAGGTTTATGGAACGTGAACTGTAAAGAACTTAGGAAGAACTGCTATTTCTTTACTCATTATGTGGATGACAGGTGGTTTTCTTTGTTTTTAATTTCTGCATGGCAATAGCAGGACTTCCAAGTGTTTGAGTTGCTGTGGGTTTAGTTATTTGTGCAGCCTCTGGGGCAGCATCTTAGATCCACCCACCATTCACATAGCTATGTAGCCATTTATTAGCCATGAATAAGGGCCATCTTTATCAACTGAGTAATTTTTCATTTGTGGCATTATTTTAATTTAGGGACTGTGGTTGGCCAGTTTTGTTATACTATTCTGTGAGACAACCTGTGTAGTGCAAACCAAAGACAGTGTTATAAAAGGAATTGAATCCATAAACTTTCCATCTTGCAGAGTTTGAATATCTTCCAGAACCTAAATAAGCGCCAGTTTGAAACCGTTCTACACTTATTTGAAGTTGCAATAATAGCAACTGACTTGGCTTTGTATTTCAAGTAAGTACTAAATTCTGTATAACTTCCTACTGAAAAAGTGTCAATCCTACATAATTTATAACCGTAGTTTTTAGTTGTTTATATGCAGAGTACAGAGATGTTTATATGCAGAGTACAGAACTATATTAAAAATTCTTATTAAGTCTATTTCATGTAAAAAACCAAGACAGTCTTAGATTCATTATAAGCTTTCAAATTAAAGAACATATAAATGTATGTAATAGTATACATTTAGTAGGTCATTCAAATATGCTTTTAGTTACAGCAAACACTGTATTTCAAAGTGTGGATTCTGTACCCTGTCAGGTGGTGTGCATGTGTGGTATTTAGCATACGATACTACAGTTACTCATAGAAAACAGGAGTTTGCTTATGACACAGAAATTAAGATGCTGGTTTAAAAACAAAACTGCAACAACAACTGATCCCAGTGCTAAATATGCCAAAGACTCCAAATATCAAATTGTCCATCCTGTTCCTAAGTTACTGACCTAACGTGCTCTTATAATGGGTATTTTCCTTAAAGATACATGGAGCCTTTTTTTTTTTAGTCCAGATGTCTTATGACTGGGACAATTTGTTCAACAGCAGTTATTAAATTTTAGTGAACAGCAATTCCATTATTTCTTTCATTCTAAATGCAAATTGAAAGATTTATCAAGCAAAAGCAAGATACATTTATGTTTTTCAAAGTTGTTCTCAATCAGGTCTCAGTGCTGCTTTGGATTTTTGAGGGGTGGGAGTGGAAGAACATTTAGGAGCATTTGCTTCACTTTCCACAATTCATTATGTTACAAGAAGTAACAAACATGTCATACTGAAGAAATAAGAATGTCACCCTGAACAGTTTAATATGGAGAGTTAGGAAATTCGTTATTTGTTTCTTTGTCAGGAATTCCTTCATAATACTTTATATGTCAGTGGCATATAGCAAAATCTAAATATGGTAGGTTACCTGAAAAAATTCGAGTTTAGTGTGAAGAAGGGGTCACTTCGATACTACTATGACTAGGATACGACTTTAGAAAAGCATAAATATCAGAAATATGGTTTTCTATTTTTTAATGCAGGACCTTTTGTTCACTAATATATGGTTTATTGGAATGTTTTAACAGGAAAAGAACTATGTTTCAAAAGATTGTCGATGCAATTGAAAAAATGGAAACAGAAGAGGAGGCAATTAAATATATATCTATTGACCCAACCAAAAAAGAAGTCATCATGTATGTGGTTAATATTTTAGTCTTCATTCAATAAGTTATCTAGGAACAGATTTTAAAAGAATTTCGCAGCTAAATATGTAAATTAAACCTCAGTGCTATTGTCTGATGAGGAGCATAACCATGATTTTAAATTAGAAATAGACGCCTACAATCTTCTCAAAGTGTGCAAAATGTGCATCCGTCTGCATCGTAGGTATCTAAATTCCTCAAAAAATCTAGTCCTTTTTTTTTTTTTTAAATCATCATCCTAACTATACTCCTGTTCTGTTTTGTGTTTTCAAAGGGCTATGATGATGACTGGATGTGACCTCTCTGCTATAACCAAGCCTTGGGAAGTGCAAAGTAAGGTAGGTATTGTCAAACAGACAATATTGCATTTGCTGTCTGGTTTACTGCCTATTTGGTGCATGATCATTTAACTTATTATCATTTGATAGATATTGAAGTATCTGCACCCAAATGTGTTTCCAGAAAACCACCTCTATTTTTCTGTCACTGTGAGTGTTAGGGTTCCATGATGCCTCTCCCCAGCCACTCTACAGTTCCACCCTTCTCTACTTGTCCTTCAGCTAAAACTGGCACCCCTGATTCTGTCAGATGCTCCAGCTACCCTTAAATATCACTCTCTTATTTTTGTGCTATCCAACTTTTGCTGTTTTTCAGGTATTTTTAAGGTAGAGATTTAACAACAGAATAGTTTGAATTATTTGCATCTGTTCTGTAGATCTTTGTGCTATTTCAAAGTGGCTTAAACACACTAAAAATAAATTCTGTAATACAGTGTGACACTGCTTTGTACATAAGTACTTCAAGTACTTCAGTACTTATTGACCATCAAGCTGAAGCTCATCACTTAGCCTTACAGGAACAGGTTTTAACAACGCATAATCAAAATGCAACTGCAAGATGCTTGTGGAACCTTCTAAGTGGTACACTGTACAGCTACTAGAAGACTCTGTTATGTTGGTAATATTGTCTTGTTCCTGTTGACAGTAATCCATCATTTATTTAGCATGCACCAGAATATTGGTAGAGATAATCTGCTGGAAAAAGTCTTAAGTACACCAGAGAATGTCTGTAATTTTTGACAGAAGCACTTGACTATCTCTACAAAGATTAAGAAGTGGAATTGTATTGCGTTTGACCAAAACTTCCTATTTCTAGAGAACTTTTAAAACTTCTCCGAGATAATGCAGCTAGCAAGAAATAAGTCCTCTCTTTATGGAAGTTAGTAAATAATAGTTAAGTAGTAAATTGAGAATACATTGATTTAAACAGTAATATGCCAGTTCTTCATTAATCAGTATTTTCACATTTTCTGGAAAGCCTTGTTCTTTTATTTATTTATTTAAATTTACTGCTTTCTGCCGACGCTTCCACTGAACTGTGATTATTCAGGTTGCCCTCATGGTTGCAAACGAATTCTGGGAGCAAGGTGACCTGGAACGAACTGTGCTACAGCAACAACCAATTGTAAGCACTAAACAATTGTAACTGTGTTAAACAATATTAACTGTTATTAAAACAATGGTCCATGATGCATACTAGATCATTATACCAAAAATATCTACATAATCTAAATTACTGCTATTCTGTTCTAGCCTATGATGGACAGAAACAAAGGAGATGAACTACCTAAGCTCCAAGTTGGTTTCATAGATTTTGTGTGTACATTTGTGTACAAGGTAAGAATTATCTTTTTCCCCACTGCAGCAGTTCTGATGGCACAATTAGTGACAAAGTGATGCAGTTAAAAAATCCTAGACAGCAGCAGGACTGTTGGTCAAAGGGTAAACAACTATCACAACTGTCACAATTTTTCAACCTTTTGTTACGTAGAAGAATTGCTCCCATAAGGCAAATTCAAGAGATGTGAAGCACATTAATAAAAAGTGAAGAACTCAGTGAAGCTTGAGGGTGCTGAGGTTTTGTTACTACCTTGAAAGACTGACTTAGAAAGCCCAGTCTGATTCTTCACAGCCTCTTCTAATATAAGCATGCAACGTAAGGATGGTTACAGAAAGCAGTTAATGGCACGTCAAAGGGAATAGGAAAACTGCAATATTCTGGAAATATATTTTATATTTCTGTAAAGCAATGAAGTGCCAACATTAATAATCCCTGTCCAGCTATTAATATTATTCCAAAGTGTCATACAGAAAAGTGATATGTAATATTTTAACATCTTCAGATACATTCTCATCTGCTTGGAATACACTATAGGCTACTAGACTTTTTTATTATATCCTGATATTGATAATCATATATCATACAATTATAACTATAATACATGGTATTTTATTATGAATCAGACTATCAAATGTGATATTAGGGAAGATACTAAGATGTGCAGTATATAATTGAGATCTTAGTTCTAACTGACTATGTGCACAATACAGCCTTATTATCCCAACATGGTATTTCCAATAATATGCCACCACTGCATGGTCAAGAACATACTTTCAGACGTGCACCAGCAGATACTAACACTATTCCTTTAAAAATTATTTCTCTTCTACAGAAAACTCACTACTAGAGATGGAACAAGAACTTGAAAAAATATGAAATAAAATAAAATTAGTTAATCTAGCATACATAATGAATTAGATTTAATAGAAAAATGAAAGCTAATGTTTTCTCTGCAAAGCAGCAGTATTTCCACAAAATCAGACTTTACAAATCATCTGCATTTACAAGTTTCTAATTTACTACTTTAAATTGTTTGTATAGGAATTCTCAAGGTTTCACAAGGAAATTACACCTATGTTCGATGGTCTTCAAAACAACAGGGTTGAATGGAAAACACGAGCTGATGAATATGAAGAGAAGATGAAAGTTATTGAGGAACAAAAGAAAAAGGAAGAAGAAGCAGCTGCCAAAAAAGGTTAAGGTTTCCATTTATATAGATTTGTAAGGCAGTCAACATATTCTCTCTCTCTCAAATTCACGCATGCAGTGCACTTGTGCAACATTCTATTAAACTTTATACTAAGGGCATGCAAGTTCTGAATTAGCCGAATTAGCTTTATCTTTACTTGGAAGAGGAGTAATCTTTAAAGATTAGACAAATCCAGTACACTGACCTAATTTTCTAAACTGAAGAATTATAGAAAATATGATCATCACAAAAGCAAAGGGAATGTAAAATTTCTTTTCTCTTAAGACTTAAACCAATGTAATTAAACACTTATTTATCTGTGAATGCTGCAGTCACCTGAAATACTAGAGACATATCAAAATTCTGTGTGACACCAATTCCAAATGTATTCAGGCTTTTTGTTTAAATTGAAAATGGAAAATGTAAGGAAAAGAGATAGGAATGGATACTATGTATTTGGAACATAAAAAAGCAATGCAAATCCCCACTTCTCTTCCATGTTTAAGATCTTTTGGCTCTAGTTCCCTACCATCAGTTTCTTGGCTGAAATACACTCTCTCATATTACAAATTTAACACTGATCTTCCTAAGACAGCCCAAGTCCTAAAATTGAAAGTATGGTTCTGAGTATGATAACCTAGAACAGAATCTGATTTTATAGAAACTGAGAACCTGTCACTCAAGTGTGAGAGTGAAATCAGTCAGTTATTCTTACGCTGTATTGCATGTGGAACAGCAGGTCAACAGCTCTGCCAATCAGCTGAGATGACTGAAAAGGTTCAGAGATTAAAACAAGGTGTGTGATTGAAGAAGAAAAGTTACTTTGCTCTAAGTGTGTTTCACATCTTTAAAACATAAAATAGTCCTGAATAATTTATTTGTTAATCAGTGTCTGTGGGAAATAGGTGAGCATTCTTCACATTTCACGCACAAGAGAGGCTACTCAAGGCCACTCATCAAGTTACTGTCAGAGCGTCAAATGGAATTACAGAGTTATTGGCTCCTAAAATAAATTATGCTAGCCTAAAATGTTGTTGCAAAGTGCTTAAGAAAGTAGTGTAAGTTACATGATTTAATCAAAGCAGATTTTTTTTTTTTAAAAAAAAGTTTAATAAAATGAGTCAAATACTATTATTGTAGTAAAATTAGATTTTTCGGCCTGCTCACACCATGAAATTATGCCCACCCCATTGTCTCCCAAATTTATTTTTAAAGACACTTTTTTGCAATTAATCCTATAATATTATTGAAGATTAATTTATTGCTGAGAACTAGCTGGTTATGAGTATGAACAAAGTACTCTTTCCTTACACTGGAATGTAAGCATCTGAACTTCAAAGAAATACCAGCAAAACCGAACCACCTGGGACCTACACAGAAACCTCCTTACACATTAGTAACTATATTCCTTGCCAAGAAAGCAAAAGTCTGATCCTATGTCCTTAAGCATAAGGTTCTTAAATAAAAATTAAATTATACACTTAAGAAGACTCAAGTATTTCTACTCCCACTTGAAGTCAGGACCACCTTACATCATTGGTATTTTGGAATCACTTAGTCACTGACCTAAGGAAAGAAGTATTTTCCCCACAAGGAACTTTACACAGGCAAGCATGGACAGACTGATTTGCAAGAGCTAAGGATCTGACCTTTCCATATCATAATTGGTATCACAAAATGTAAGTGAATTATTTTGCATCTTTTTAAATGTGTACTGGAATGGGGCCATGCATGTTTGTGAACGGATGTGACACTGTCAAATCAAGGCCATGTAAATATATGGGTTTGTTAAGTCAGTTCATACAAACAATAATTTGATACATGCTGAACCATGCTGGTTTCTCTAGATCACACTGACCTGGCTATTCTTACCCATTCAGTAGACAGAAAACAAAATAAACATATTTGCTGAACCACTACAGTGGAAAGTTCAGAACAGAAATGAAAACAGAATACAGTATTAAACTAGGAAAATAAAATACATAGTTAGTAACATAGTGTTGATTATATCCACAAGTTACAGAGGGTAGGACACTGATTATGTGACATGTTTCAATGCAGGTGGAAAGGGTCGAAAATGACCTAGTAACATGGTGATCCACAGCTTTCAAATGTAAGTTTTAATTCTAATATTGGTATCTTGCCTTAAATGAACCTGGAAACGCAATTTATTACATTGAAAGAATCTTAACTATGACCAGTGAACATCTGTGGAATCATTTGAGAGAGACTGTAACAGTAGCCAGAGATAACAAACATAAAAAGTGTTTCTCTCTCTTAATTGGTAATTACAAAGGGATTCATGCAGGGTTGGATAAAGGCTTATACAATTAGGTCAAATTAAAGTTTTTGTATCATCTGCTTCAAAAATAGATTCACAGATTATATTGATCCAAGAGTTTTTCTTTTGCATGGCTTGCATACCTCAGTTTTGTATGTGTGGGACAGAGTTATATATACTTAACTACTGAAACTTTCCAGTAAGAGTGGTTCAGTGTGTGTTTGGTCCTTTGAGAAATGTTGTATCAACTGCTACACTATATAAACATATGTATATATGGCATGTGTTATTGTTTCATATTCTATTTTCCCAGACAAGTAGTGAAAGCATGTTCAATTTTCAGAAGGTCAAACACACATAATATGCATGTCACAAAAGCAACACCTTTTTAACAAGAAATTAGAACGCCTAAATTAACAGAAAATACTCACTTTCCTTTCCTTCTCTGTTTTTTAGCTGAAAATGCAGCTGGAGGTGGTGGAAGTGGAGAGGATGGAAAATCCAAAACATGTATAATTTTGTAATTCTTAGTCTCAGACACTGTTTCTGCTACAGCAAAGACATCTAGAAAGAACTTCAATGAGCCCCAGTGGATTTCTGCTACACGTAGAATAGTATAGATCAATCTCTTAACAATCCTCTTACACACTTGCCATTTGTTGGAAACAATTTTTAATGGAGTAAACAAACAGTTACAATATAAAACTGGAAAATTAAAAGAAAAAATAATGGTGCAAAATGAGTTAACTGTGCGTTCTAGGTATTTTTTCATGTCACACTATTTATATACAGCATTTTTACTAAAATATATAACTTCTGCACAGTGTCCAGAAAAAAATGTGTAATTTTGACAGATCTTATATGAAATTATTGAATGAAATCTAACATGTACAATTCAAACAAAAATTTGCTATTTTCATAACTTGTATATTTAGATTTGTATATTATGTGTATTTACTTAATCTGGAATTGCGTCCTTTTCCTTCATTCTCAATACTCTCTAAGTTCTAGAGTAAACATCTCCTTCACTTCAGGAATGCTCAGCACAATTCCCTGGCTCATATCTATTAAAAGCAAGTACATGGTATGCAGTATTTTTTCAAAACTACTAGGGATAAATCTGTAAATTGTAGCCATAGCTCAGAGAGACCTCTCTTTTGCACACGTGCAAATGGCTCTGTCCACAGTTCCTAAACTGACCGCCTTTTATTGTAAAAACCTAAAAAGACAGGCTGTAAACATCATACTTTGCATACAACTAAGAGTTTACTAAGAGACCTATACCAGCGTATCTACAGCAGGATCTACATTCAAAGGCATTTTGAAAGGCTCATGCACTCCCAATGCACCTTTTTTAAAACGCAGTAAATGAAAGTAATGGAAAACCAATGAACTGGCACCAATTTAACTTTGGGAGGGAGAGGACAGCAGAAATAGAGCACAGAATTCACCTTAACTCCCTTTCTACAACCAACAAGCCAGACTGCACACAAATTAGCTCTTCATGAACAACGATCTCCCTACCAAAACCTTCTGTTCTTGAAGAACAACAGAGCCCACTCCACACCTTCTACTCAGGTCTCACAAAGCCGGCTCCTGCAGATAAAGGAAGGAAAATGGCTAGTATGTTATGCACGGATCTGAGCACTCCCTGGAACCAGTTCCAAATCTAAGAGGAAATGGATGTCAAATGCAATTCCTGCAACAAAGTTGTTTGACATGCAGACTCAATCCTGCCACTTTTCTTCGCCCTTTAAAAGAAAGCAGATCCATACTTTCCACCCCGCCCCCTGTGTGTGGCCCTCAGCATCCACAGAGAAGGGAGAATGATTGAATGACTTGCCATATTATATAACTTCAAGAATGCTCTATGAACACAGATACTGTGTACAGCTATCAACCAAAATTAAAGGAATCCACACAAAAAAAATCCCACTTATTACATCCTTATTTATAAATGAGCCAAATATTTTATGCAAACTTAGTCATGACTTAAAACTGGGTATCATGTATTATTTTCTGTATTAAACGCAGATACTAAAGAAAGCTATGTCAAGGTTGTTTAATCATGTAATTTTATTCAAAATGTATTAAATGATGTATTTAATATGTATAATGTACCTTTTCATAACTGTATTTTGAAGATCCAAAGAGGAGTTAGTTATGCAGAACACATAATATACAATACTTGAAGCAACAAATATAGCAACACATTTGACAAAAGACCCTTTGGGCAGTTGCATACACGTAAGCAGATTGCTGCAGATTGGATTTGACTCTCAACCAAGCTTGCAAGATGACAGAGAATTAACCTTTAAATCCACCTTCTTACCTAAAGAAGCCTTCAAGCAAGGCTACGTTTATTTCTTACTCAAGGACACCCTAAATATGTCCTTGTGCTGTCATCGATTATGTAAGTACAAACTGTTTAAAATGTAATTATGTTAAGTAATACTTGTAAATAGAGTTCTCATTCGTATGATACATGTAAAATGTTCATAAATACACTGCAACCATCTCTGCTGTTACATTTTCCACATCAAATACTTACTATAAATACTTTCTATAAATATATCTACAGTGGGAAGTACTTATCAAAAATATATTTTATACAATATTAACTTTCCTCAGATTAACATGAACATTTAAATTAAAAAGTTTGTCCTTTATATCCAGAGTAATTTTCACCTGACAAAGAAAATAGCCACTGTAACTATTCATGTGCAGACTGTTTCTTTGAAAGCATAAAATAAAGAATGTTTAAAGTTGTGTTGCAATTTGAAGAGGAAGATGAATCCAGTAAGTTTCTCAAGCAATATACATTCTTTACTTGTATATTTAGGATTTCACTTTAAAGAAGGATTAACGTTCAATCAACGTTAAGGAGATCAGAAACCACAGATAACATACAAGTCACAGGTACATCTCTAGTAGAAAGCCACACACTTTATTTTTTTACATCAAAAATTTCACCAACCAACTAGATTTTTCTCAGTGAAATTATCAGTTACATCATATTATAAATAAAATTTAAAACAAAGTCACAATGAACTAAACTTTTCTAAGAAGTAGGGGAGACATTTCAGATACAGTTTACTTAATTCAAGAAAAATACATTATTTGATAAAAACTGAACTTCGCCAATAGCATTTGAAAATACTTACAGAGACTAATACCTGAATATTAGAAAGTCTACATGACCAACAAGTTTAAGGCTATTAGGTCTTGTTTAATAAATTCTAACTATGAATATACTACAGTGTATGGCTTTAAACTAATAACAGAGTCTTCCACAATGCCCCTTTACAAGAGTCTGACAATAACTGAAGTTTGGGATAAAATAAAAAGCAGCCAACTTCCTTAATGTATTGCCAATAAACTACATTCTTGTTTGTTTACATCCTTCCTACTTTTAAGTTTGGGCGCCATGTATCTTTTGCACTGAACTGAAAAAATTATTTCTCTTATTTCATGAGTATAGAGCCTACCACAAGAAAATGAAAGTTTTTATACCTGAAGCCTTCTACAACGATAATCTACTGAGATGGTCCATATGAGTGACTGTAGAAAAGGTATGCTGGCAGAAAGAGGTCTCTGGTCCCCAATTATATCTGGATTTCCAGACTTTCACCTTGACAACTCATGAAGATCAGACTACCTCAATGTCAAATTTCAGAGAAACAAGTCTTGAAAATACTCATCGAACTCCTCCTCACTGTAAAAAAACAAAACAAAAAGTCAAAGAAAGTTCTGCTTTGGATCTGTACCGAGGAGAAAATCTTTGTATGAACAAGATTCAGCAGACTTCTGATTAGAATTTGTAGCTGGTACAGACCACTTTGACTTATTCAATACATTCCAATACCCTTCATGTTTCCCCTTCTGTGCAACAGCTGTGAATTGACTGTTAGGATTTACTTCTAAGATAGTTAACGGTATTGTAGGGGGTAAGACAGCAGTGGCTTGACAAAGGTTTCTCCTCCAGTGTTGTATATGTCTCCTCTTTAAAAACACATACTTAGGTTCACTACATGGAAGAAGATCTGACATAAACTTAAATGTCAGAACATTCATTAAAACACTGAGGAAAAAATCTCTGCCTTTTCAGCTCTGAATGGACACAGTACGTTTGAATAGCTACAAGTTCACTAGATCAAACTAACCGTGATTTTTCATCTGCTTCTTGTAGAGGACCTTTCCAAAAGTCAGCATCTGAAGGACCATCTTGTGCATCACTGTTATGTGAATCTGTTAAAAAATTCAAAGTACTTATGAAATAAATTTTAAAATAATTTCTCTTTTTCTTATTTAGATGGCATAATGCTAGGAACAACATTTAATTGTAAGCATGAGAATAAAAAGAACACTTTATTTTGCATAAAGTAAAAATGAAAACATTTTCCAATATTATTCAATACAACATCAAAAAGACTCTTTAATATCATCAACTAATATTTTGGCCAAACAAAACAGCAATCATGTCAAAACACTGATCCCAATACAACAGCAGTGCATCACTTTGTTCCTAAAATTAAGGGTTTATAATCACAAACCCAGACTTACAATTCAAACTCATGATATTAACGAATGACAACTTTCATCAACTGTAACTTATCAGTGAAATTGTCAGAAAACATGGATTACTGCACAACTGTTTCATGTAAGTACACATAAGGAGTGAAAACAACAACAACAAAAAAACTTATCAGAAATATGCCCTGACCTAAAACCTCCCAATCTTTCAATAGGCCTTTCCTGACAACACTGAGACTTTAGGGCATAGTCTGAGTCGTAAGTAAACTGCTTCAGGTCTTCCTGTATCTAGCTGGGAAAACGTAGGTGCTGAGGACATTCCTAAAAATGTATAGCACAGCAGAGTGATTGGCAGAAACACTCAATCCCTTCTAGACAGTCTGCAGCAAGAATTGGCGCAACCAGGAGAGGGGGCTTGTTTGGTCAAAAGAGAAACTGAGGACTGGAATTACTGAGATACAGAGACAACTGGTGCCTGAGGAGTTGCTGAGACTCCAAGTGCATCGACCCGCAACAAGTAGGTCTCTGGGGTACTACAGGTGGTAGCCGGAAAAGACTTCAGTTAAAGTCTAGGATTTATTTAAAATCTATTCAGTTTTTTGAGTAGAGCACATATTAGTATAATTCCCTGAAAGGCAATGTAGTAGTTATTATATGGGAGAAGTACTTTTTTTTTTTTTTTTTTTTTTTTTTAAACACAGCACACTTTACACAGCACATATTTGCATACCTGGACCCATTCAATTATTAACAACGTACCTACTTTTGAACCCTCTACTCTTTTCTGGAACAACCTGACCTCTCATTTTTTTGATTATTTCCATTCTGTTATCTGCCCACATGTTTATTTCTTTCTTACACTTAAAATATTTCCTTCTTAAATTTCCTAGCAGTTTGTCTCCAAGAATTTGTAAGTAATTATTTTGACCCCTCATATCTCTGCTTGTTTTCACACAGCATTCTTATCTTATAAAATAGTACAACTGCCAGCGAATAAAACTAAGACCAATGACAAATGACCATGAAATAATACAACTTATTACAAAAACATAAAATGCAAATGATATTCAAACACTTTACCTTTATCAGAATTATCTGAATCTTCTGAAGAAACCTGATCTGAAAACAAACACCATTTAAAATACATTTAAAATTATCCGTTATCTTAAAATGTTTACAAGGATATTTCTATCACAATACTACACGTAAATACGTGCACATTCAAAGGCAAGCAAACACTGAAGTAAAAAGATTTTTTTTGGCATGACTTCAAAGGTCATCAGTTGGAGCTCAAATATGTTATCCTGAGATCTGTGGTGTAAAAAGGTTATCTAACATTTCCAAAAGTCTTTCAACCCCAAAGGCTCAAGGAATTAAATACTTCACAACCCTTTCTGGTATGCAATGTCCAATTCTTGGACAAACTTTCCTTGCAATGCATATTTTTCAGAAGGATCACTCTCTCTGTAAAATATAAGAAATTTATCTTTCTTTCCCCCCCCTCCAAATTTATCTTTTTTGTGCACCTAGGAAATTTTACCTAAGAAATTTATCTTTTTAACTACCTGTGTTACACAGTCAAGAAAGTTACATATCTATACTTATACATAATTACATATCTATACATATGTAGCTATAGCAAAACTAAGATTAAGCTGACGTATTTGAATATGTTAAAAACTGAAGGTCTAAAATTTACATTTACCTTTATGGGTCTTTTTTTTGGACTTCTTTTTTGCTGAACAAGATAATTTTGTCTTCTTAATTTTTGGCTCTTTAGAGTTCGGTATAGCTGTGCCTCTTTTCTTGCATGCTTTGACTTCTTTCCTCCTTTAAGAAACATGAATGTACACCTTCTTTATTATATGTACTCGTCAAGCAACAGTAAATCTTAAGTATTTAATTCAGTCAAACAGTTGTCTTTTTTCTGAAACCTATCACTAGCTAAACTGAAAAAAAATTAATTTAGTTAAAATGAAAAGTGCTATAGAAACACTAGAGCTCTATAGGTTAAAAAAAAAAAGACAGGAAATGGTAAAGCTGCTAAAATGACACTGATGCAGGCAACAAAACCAGTGAATTGGCAATCAAAGATTAAATACAGAAAATTTTATAAGATGTCAAATTCTTATTTATATTGAAATCTTGTATTTCTTTTTAGCAAATGATTTTGTATATATGTAACGAGAAAAAACACAGTTAATACAGGTTTAAAAACATATTTTCATATTTGATAGGGACAAAACCAGAGATAGAAGAATCTCAAGCCTGAGAACCTGCTGCAGACCAACAACCCATGTATTTTATTTTCAGCATTACTGACATAGGCTTATTCTATAAACATAGGCTAACTTTTTTCTGCTTCTTTGCACAAAGAAGTCACTAAAATTGTTTCAAAGTATTACTCTGCAGTTGACAAACAGAAAATGTTTGACTACGCTTATTCTGAATTCAAGTGGTTTTACAATTTTAGTTGCAAAAAGAAGCAAGACAAATCAAACTAATCTCAGTTAATTCTCCTTCTTCATATGTGCCTACACAGTGCTTTAATGAAATTGAATATGAATTAACTTGTAAAATGAATTAACTATCTTGAATATATCCATCTAGCTGCACCTTTGATATGTGTTACTTTAAAATAAAAATCATCATTTCCTAGCTCAAAGGTTTCCCTTTCATATGCTTTTCAGATAATTGTATGGCTTAATTACTGAGCTGTGCAACAAAGTTAATACTACACTGAGATTCAGAAAATCATCCAAACCGAGTATCAATAGTTGTGGAATTCAGTAAGATTATAGATAATAATAAAAACCAAATTGAATCTTAATGCATACATTTTATAACTTTAAAATTCACGGGTCTTCTCTCCTGTTAATATGTGATTCTCAAAGAAGAACAGATACTCAAATTCAAAATTTCAAAGCACAGTCACCTGACTCACACATAAAACCAGAAAAGGAAAAGCATTCCAGCTCTTACACACAGCAAGAGGGGGGGGGGGGGGGGAAAGGACATTGTCTTGCATAAACTTTCAGAAAAGAAAAATAATCACTGGGCTGAAATTAAGCAAGGAAAACTTTTGTGGGGGTGGGGATGGGATTCTTCCAGTTTGAGGGGTTTTGAGCTTTCATTAGCACAACAATAACTCTCAACAGTGTCAAGCCAGTGACTTTGTAAGAACTCCAGAACAGAATCTATTTCAGCATAAATGAAGTTCCTAATGATCTAGCTGAAGTCTTCCCCCTATTTGTTGTTCATCATAACTGTTACCTACCAATAATTCAACCCCTTTATTTAAAAAAAAAAATAAAAAAAAAAAAAAATCATTACCTGTGATGAAAGTTTAGTTTGTAAGAACATTCTGGACATAGTCCTGAAAAGGAGAGAATGAGAATACTACACTCACGTATTTGGTAAGCATAATTAACAAAACTCATTAATACAGATATAAAACTAGATAGAACACTATTTCAGTAGCTTTTCCTTCAAAACAAAAATTGCAGTGTAATTGCAGCCAGGGTTGAGAAAAATACCATGACAAAAGTCTTCAGTACAAACCCAGATTTTACTAAACCTGTTTAGCATTGGCAACTCTTCATAGAAAAGTATCAGTGCTTCTCATGTACAGGTAGCCCATTTTATGGATCTTTGTGGACAGATCAAATTGTTCTATAATTATACTGAAGACACACAAGTCTCTTGGAGCTTCACCAGAGACCAAGTGCTGCCACACGGAGCATGTTGTGCATAAAAGACGTAGCTTATTTTACACAAAGTAACTGTGTAAACTGTGGTAAGTTTAATTATCTGATGAATATATCAAAATGTACACCATATTGAATAAGAAAATCCCACTCAAGACAAGACTGGAAAAGGAAGTGGTTTAATTCAAGCTAGAATTTTTGGAAGAAAACATAAGTATTAAAAATAAAATTAGTACAGCTGAAGGTGTGCAAAGAAGTTGTCCGGCCCAAAGCCCTAAGGACTCCTAAGCCAGGTAATTGATCAAGCAATGACAATGATGAAACCCCCCTTGCAATGCAGTATCATCTGTTAAAACCAGACATGCTTGTACACCAAACAGCTTAAAATCAGTTATTCTAATTTTATGACCCCACCAATTATACAGTATAAAGTGCCCAATCTGTAACATTTTTGTCATATATAATGCTACTAGCCATTCTCTCTAGATCAAGACCATCACACTACCTGTAATTAATTTAATAAAATTATCTCCTATTCAGCATTTTCCATTTTGAGTGAACTGGTATCATTATCATTGGGTCTCACTCGATAGCTTTTAAACCACAAGATATTTGTCTTCTTTTAAGTGTACATATCCTTGAAGGGTTGACTTACTCAGTTTCACAAGTGCATTCCTCTTTTCACCATGTTCAATGTAACCAAAATTCACCTCCCAGCTCTTCAGGCCCTCTTTCTCATCACAGTGCTTATTTCCACAGGAAAACTGACCTTTAAAGAGGTCAAAAACAGCAAACTGTGGTTCAGTGATTAACAAGCATAGGTTTGGAGTTATGTCCACTTTTGCTCAGTTTTTGCTTTTTGTTTTCCACTTCTTTCAAATAAAAAAGCACAAATCTAAACGTAGCATCTAGACTAAGGAAACAATAACAGATAATGACAAAGCAATCAGTGATACTTGTCTAATATTGCATATTTGCAAAGAAAGAACAGAACTTGAAATGTAGTTTACAATGTATAGATGAAGGCATATATTAGGAAATAATAAGCCTAATACTGAACTCTAAAGAAGTGAATGTCACTAGGATACATTCTGTATCCTAAATGATTACTTACTCAGCAGAGGCTGATGGATGAGGAGATGCGATTCAGACATTCATCTTTAATGACATCAAACTACTCAAAGTATCATGTATGTACAAAATTAAGATGCCCATGTTCTTATTACCTTATCAGTTTACCTGATATGCTGGACATACAATTTGTATTCTAATGACTTTCCATAAACACTTTTCTTTTAAGAAAAGGAAATTCAATTTTCTGAGAAACTATACGGCAGCTTTAAAAGCTTCCTTGGGTTTATTATGTTAAATGCAACACTAGTTTTAAAACAATTAGCACATAATCAGTGTTGTTTACACCACTGGGTTCCCAATATTGCAGAAATAAAAGACATATATATTCCCTTTGCAGAAGACTGATTTGTATGCAGAGCTGGCAGTAAGGATGTGTATTAATAGTCTCACAAGCAGGACTGTTGGTGAACGATTAACCTCAGAACATTCTGCTTAAGCTGCTAACTAATGGATTGGCAGTGTCCTCAGATACTTCAGTTCTGCAATATAAAACCACCTGCAATGCTAACACTTGAACCAACAAAACCCCCAGGACTCCCATTAAAGAAAAAAGTTGCAAATTAATATACATTAAATATGTTTAACTATGTAAGGTATTGCTATCAGTACCCTGTGTCATCAGGAATAATTTATATCCGTTATAAAGGAGTAAAAATCTACAAAAAAAAAATTTATACTGCACAAAACTTTTTGGAACTTACTCAGACTGTTTGTTTTGGGATTTTTTTTCAGAAGATGTGAAGCAAACCCAGAAAAACAGGCAGAGAGAAAAGAGAGATACATCGGTTTTATTTATGATTAGCTGCTCTTTACAGTACGTAAAATCCATTTTGGATGTGAAACTGGGTACGTTCACAAGAATATAGTTGGAACAAAATCTTCAGGTTGCTGAGGCAAGCAAAGAATTCTTAGATAAGCCAGAACTGACTGTGTAAACCACCATAATTTTGTGCCCTTACACATTTACTTGCATTTACGATCATCTAAACATTTGAAATCATAGCGGGGGTTTTCTTAGTAGAACCTTGCTCTGTGTCATACATATGTATAAACAGCCAGGCTTCTCTTATTCTCATTTCACGCTGCAATCCCTACAACACATATTCAAACCTTGAATACTTGAATACAGAATTCCAATCTTTCTGAAGGCTTTTTCAATAGTATTTATCACTCTAGTATATCTGAATATCATAAAAGCATTAAAAAAAAACATATTTTTGCAAATTAAGAGATCATTATAATCCCCATGGTGTATATGAAGAACCCAAATCAAAGGGAACTGTGGACCAGATTATTCAGTACTTGAAACATGACTTTTCCCACAGTTAGATGTCCAAGAAAGTAAGACATAGAAACCAGCGTGCCAAGTGGACAGTTAGCTAATTTAATCAGCAAGAAAAATGTATGTCCAAAATTCCATTTCCATCTGAAGTTTTGTCACCTTGCTATAAGCTGCATGGAAGTTATTGCCTTCATGCTCAGAACTATAACTTCTATAATCTGGCTGTTAAAAAACTATTAGCACCTTCTGCTTCTTGCAAAAGAGCAGAATAGGTGGAAAATATAAGTACTACAAGCTAAATGAAGTACTGAAAATTACATATACTAAGTAAACCTAGAGAGTCAAAAGACTGATTTTAATGCGTTTTGATCAGAACTCAGATGTACCAGATTGGTAGACGGATACATGGTGTACTATCCAGGTATTGATATCCTGCCTATTTTCCATCAAGGAAATTACTGAGACAAAATAAATGGAAACAGGTTTGGAAGAACACTTGTTTAAATATTGGTTATTTTTTTAATAAAATAGGCTAAGAAAGACACTATTATGCTAAAAGTGAAACGTTAGTTCAATGAAATAGGGAAAAAATGGAGAGTAGATCAATTTGCAGGTATTAAACCCTATTTTGCCAAATAATATGCGTGTTTTGAGTATTTTACTATTAATCTACAAACACAAATAAGTAGAAAAGAGCAAATATGCCCACATGTTCAGCTTTGCTCTTTCTGCATGTTGCTGAAAAAGTCCTATTTCACCTTTACCCAATGAACTTGTTCCCTATTTTCCTACAGAAAACTTTTACCACTATTGCCTTTTGACTAAAATACCTTTTATTTTAAAATTGTATGCCATACCTTACTATTCACGCTGTGAAAGCACTGAAAAAGTACTTGGGAAGGCATGTCAAATATATTTTTTAAATAGCTTAAAGGTTTTTCATTTTAAGGTTTTATTTTCAGACTAACTCATATGCCTACTATTCACTGATTTATAAAATTTAAAGTAGGGTTTCTCCATTAACTTAAGATTTTAATTAAGAAAAAGCCCATTTTGTGGAACCATTTATTGAAACTGGCAACGTATTACACCATTAACTGCCATTAAGGTTACATTTTAAATTTAAGGAGATGCAACAGCAATCTCCAATATGACCTCCTTTCAAAACACCTACAGCAAAAAGATTGGAGTGGGAAGGAAAAGACGAGAAGGAAATAAGCTGGCATTTACAACTGCTAATACAAGTGATACCTCTCCTTTCGCTCATCGTAAGCCGCCTTCTCCATGACCACACAAATACAGACATCGAAAACAAAGTAACCGAATGCAAGTAACCCATGCCTATGTTCCCTTCTTAACATACCCCAAACCATACGACAGTCCACCAGCAGTGGTTCTCATCACCACTATTATCGTCACAGCTAAAATAAGCACATGCTCTCCCTTTTATAATGTGAAGTATCAGACAGGTAGGTATTAATACTTTATTAAATTTAATTAAAGCAATTGATATTACCGATTTATACTTAAAATAGCAAGCGAAAGGCATTAAAGACTCATGTCTTTTTTAAAAAGATTATTTGACACTGCACTTGAAAAGAGTGTCTAATACACGGGATAAGGTTGAATTCTTGCGCCCCTTAGTGGTGAAGTGACTATTGCTCATTTCTTATGTTCCAGTTGTACGCTTCCCGTTAGGATTTTATTAAAAGGATTAAACCATGTAATTTTGCACTTTCTCCAACATTTTAAAATATGGAGTACCAGATATTAAAAATAAAATGCAGCTTTAAATTATTTTTTCCCCAGAAAGACATAATTGTTCATAAATTACTCATTTCTAATTCTAATTATCTTTTTAAAACATTCGATAAAGCATGTAACTACATCAAATGTACCTATCTGTTAATATAACCTGTAGTGCTGAATGCAACATATGAATACAACTACCTTTAGGAGCTTTAATCTTTACAGTTTACAAAATAAACACCATTAATGTTCACACTTCCTCCTGTGAAATAGGATACAATTATTTTTTTCTACAAACAAGCATATTTCTAACTTCTTGTAATATATTATAATATCCCTGTTTATAGAACTTTTCTGATCAACAATATCACTCCATGCAATTCCCTTACACGTGCATGCATGAAAACCGTACATGTGTACGAAGATCTACCCACAGCTACAGCAATATATTCACATAATTTTCATGCTTGGTCAGCTACTTGAAATAGTCCACATGCCTAGGCCATGAAATGGGGACCACTGTGCAAAGTCCCAATAACACATTGGTAAGAACTCACAGAAACAGCCAGAATAAGCTATTGATCTAGAAACAGGATCGGGAGACATGACAACCATTCCCATTAAAGCTTTCAAAACCAATTTAGCTTAAAACGGATATCACACATGGAACTTCAATTAAAAAGTTAACATTTTGCAAAACAGCATTGGAGAAACTGTTAAGAAAATTATTTCCTGAGGAAAGGTATTGAGAGACTTCAATTAAAGGACTAATGAGGTAACACAGAACTACTGGAGAAAAGCAGCTAAGACCAAATCCATTAAATTCTACATTACAAAATGCATTACGTTGGTGTTCATTACAAATCTGACCTTGTGAAAAGAAATCATATATTCTCTTAATTTTAATATATGCAGGTCAGTATGCACTCCAGAACTATGTGGCATGAAACAGCAAAGTTAAAAGTTAGGCCTATTTGTTGTCCATTATTATCTGATAAACTTACTGGTATTGTCAAATAATGTCTAACAAAATTATGTCAAAAAGCAGCAAGAAAAGCATAAAGTAGAAAGATGAAATGAAAAACAGCATTACCTTTTCCTGAAATTACTTCTTTCTCATGTCGCCATCTAAATCCAAACTGTTAAGATAAGAACCAAAATTAAGTTGTGAATAGTGAACGTATTCAGTAACGTAAAGACTAATTTCAGTTGATTGATGTTCTGCATGTGGTTTGTCCATTCAATTCTAGTTAATAAATTTTAAATTTATTTCTCTGTTAATATAAAATATCTCTCTCTGCTCACCAGAAGGACTCCAGTTTACACATGTAATTCAAATACCAGTAGATGCTGTTCAGTACTGAACAGCAACTTTCTAAAAGGCTTCACAGCAGGCCAAAGAACAAATAGGAAATTAGGATAGACTGACTTTACTAGATACTTCATTGCAATTTTGTCCACAGTAAAAACTGAGAAGACCACCGGAATACTGAAAAGTCATATTAGCATGTATCAATGGATCACCTCTAACACCCTAAGGACTAAGACAAAAAAAAATTAATCCTAACAACTAAGTTGTATTTCTCTTTACATTGCCTAGAAAATTCACATGTAGATAAATCATCCACTGTTTGTGTTTTCTCCTTTATCCTCTCAAAATGGCAAGTAGCCTAGTGAAAAGATTGAAGATGGAAGGGAGTCAGAACAGCCTGGGAAAACAATGTTATTTTCATTAAAAAGTACAAAGTGGGGATTAAAAAAAAAAAAAAAAGCATACAATTTCTCCAAAAAGGGCTATCTTGTATTTTCATTTAAAATTCATGAACACTGGATGACAAGAAGATAAAATTGCTGACCTGTAAGCAAAGCACAGAAGACTGAACTTCATGTTAAGAGATGGGGAGGGAAGAGGGAAAAGAAGGGTAACAAAGTCAAACAGGTACAAAAATGGCTGCAAAGCCCATCTTTGGCACTTGAGTTCCAAAGCATCCTTGGAAGTATGAACCTTCTCTTGGTACACTCACAGACGGAGCCCACACAAATTATGAATTCTGTAACATACTGGATTGATTTTCAATGTTTTAAATCTAATTTTAAACACTGTAGAGAAGTACAGATATCTATTGCTCCACATGTTCTTCGACACTGCTGGTTTAATAAACCATAATAATTCTTTATCTGAAGGGCAACAGCATGGAGTTCTCATGCATGAAGTGGTATGTGGTTCAAAGAGCATCAGAAAAAAACAGGGAAATAAAAGTTATGGCTTTTAGGAATGTGCCATGCTCTCACATAAATTATTTGCATCTTAATAACAAAGCTGAAAAAAATGAGCAGAAAGATATCAGTAGCCAAATATTTTGCTGGCACTGATTTTCCCCAAGTCAATGTGTTACAGAGAAGATGTCTAAGAAAACTAAAACTGTACACCAACAAAGTATTTGTGTCTCTAAATCACTCCACTAATTTTCAAATTGGTATTATAATATAAACAACGTTTTCACACCTGCTGGGTTCACTGGTAAAAAAAAAAAAAAAAAAAATCACAGGAGAATATCAAGTTCTGCTATCATACTGTGTATGATCACAGTTTGCTAAGGCTGGATCAGGTTGTGCTTGGCCTGCTCTACAAATCTGCAGTGTGGTCTAACGTACCATTGTACCACTGATGCTTCAGCCAAACAAAAATTAATCAATTCTAAAAACCAAGAACTGAGCTGAACAGTTCAGTGAAAACAGAATGTAAAATACAACTGTAAACATAGAATTCATGATAGAAACCAGTTGATCCAAAGAGTGATGGCAACTGGTTTTACTCTTTGAAAGGGTATTTGCCATTTTACAGGGTATTTGAATTCTGAAAAGCTTACGATGCAATTGAAAAATACGATTAAATGTCAATGGTATTTTGGGACCAATTTTGCACGTGTGTGCTGCTGGCAATAAAGAGTAGAAAACAATTCAACCTTATCTCCATATTTCCGTTTTCATAGTCCATCTGCTACTTCACCGATCACCAAATTATCCATGCTCACTTTTGCTAGTGAAGTAGACTTTCATACAAATTTTCCCTCATAGTCCGAACTTGACTCAACAAGATACAAATCAGATTATATCCTTACAGAGCATTTCCGTAATGATATCAAGAAAAAAAGGGCAAATTAAAAGAAAGGGAGGAAGCCAGAACCACCTGTAGTACATCTAGGACAAAAGTCATCCTTATCCGCGTCCATTTTTGCCAATCATTCTTCCACCAACTAGTGGAAAATGACAGAGAGTGACCAAGGCTAAGAAGAAACAATAAAATATGATTGAATGCCTTTAAGCTAAAACATCAGGAACAGATTAAACTGTATAGGAAAAATTAAAAGTTAGGGGAGGTTCTTGAAGAGTCAGCCTGCAGTATTAAGGAATGCAAAAGTATCATCAGCAGATAGCATTTATTCTGCCTCATCTTCTTTGTTAAACGAGTTCAACAAGACCCTAAATGAGCTATTTCTACAAGGTAGATGAAGACCAAGTAGAACAACTGCAAAACAGATGCTTTACCAGAGTATCAAATGGCTAACTTAAGAAATGATAGTTTTAAAAATGTGAAAGACCATTTAATATCCATAAACAATAAAATTCTCAAATTAAATATGGACTGCTTGTGAAATACACATTGGCTGTAGCAACAACTAACAAGTCCACAGACATCTCTTTCAGAAAAGAGAAATGTATGAATTTAGACAACACTTGGAAAAATAACATAGATATGTTAAATATTTTTATTTTCACAGGAAAGCCTCCATGCTGAAAAACAATGACGAAAGTGAAGATATTAACATTACCAAGTGGAAGACAAGTTGGCCCAGAAATCTGAGAATTATTGGGAAATAAAAACAAAAGAATAAAATGCATTCTGTTTAATGACCAGGTGTCAGACAGATTTCATTCCTTAGCAAACAGGAGACATTTCCAATCTGTTAAGCTACAAAACAAAGCACAGAGACAGCAAATAAGAACTTTTCTAGGAAAATAAGACAACAAAGAGAAGAGAACATTTCCAGTTCAATGCATATCAAAGAAAAACTTACATGCAGAGCACTCTCCCTTACTGCATTGCAAAACTGACAATAGAACTAAACTATCTGACAATACAGATGGTCATTTATCTGCCTCAAAGCTTGCAGACAAGATGCACTGAAGGTTCAAAGACAACCTTGACCTAAAAAATTCTGATCTAGGAAAATGTAAGGAGTAACAGACCGATCACAAGCAAGAGCTGTCAGAGCACACTGGAAGATGCCTCTAAGTAGCGTCACACCAGATGGTCACATTGGCATTTCCCATTAAAAGATTGTATGTCCTAACTACACAAAAAAAAGTGGGATCAGGCGTCACAGGGTCCCATTGGCCTGTGGTGCCAGCAACCAAGATGAGCACAGGTGTGCAAGTGAGTGTGTGAGCACCAGTGAAGTTCAAGACATCAGCTAGGTGAAGTGGCCTGGGAGCAAGGAGGGTGAGTGGGTCTCCCCTAGCCAGCTCTGGGTGTGAGAGTAGCTGTGTATCTCTGAGGATGAGAGCACAGGGAGTCTGCTATGAGATCAGGGGAGCCCCAGCCATCTCTCTGCGTGCCTATGTGTGTATGCTTGCGTGTATGTGAGTGAAACAGTTTGAACCAGCAACTGGAGTGTGGCAGTAGCCTTGGGGGTTCATATGTCTTGGGGCTTCTTACTGTTTTCTTTTGAGCTTTGGTCTTTGACAAGGTGCTCTGCTTAATTTTCAGACCTCAAGAGAGCCCCTCTGATGAAACCAGTACTTAGGAAAACTTAGGAAAACAGGGTTTCTTCTCAGAAGAAAAGTTCTAAATGAGATCTGAGCTACAATCTCTATGCAGAGGTCTTTAGAAGAATTAGCTGGCTTGAAGATTTTTGGCTAGTAGCAAAACAATTACAGTTGTGAAAAGACAGATAGGTATGTATATGCAAGGCTCATACATATATGTATATATATAAAAAACACAGAAAAGTGATCTGCAACTTTACTTTGACACCACCTAGCAGCATATAGAATCACAGAACAGCCCAGGTTGGAAGGGACCTCAAAAGACTATCCTGTCCAACCTTTCGCAGGAAAGGGAGCCTAGATGAGATTATCTAGCATCCTGTGCAACTGCACCTTGAAAACCTCCAGCCATGAGGACTCTACCAGGTCACTGGGGAGGTTGTTGCAGTGAATGAGTGTTCTCACTGTAAAAAAATTTCTTTCTTACATCAAGATGAAGCACCATCATATAAAGTATCAACAACTACCAGATGAAAGGTTGGCCAGGTGAGAAGCTTGTTACCCACCCTGCTCCTCTCATAGCACCAGCACTGCCAAAAAGAAGGCATGAGGGACTAAAGACAGTCAACTTCCAATTGCTGGAAATGAAGTAAATGAATCAAGGCAGGAAAAATCTGAAAGCACAGACTGCATTCCATTGGTGTGAATGGGAACTGATCAGCAGCCTATTTCTGACTTCCAAGAAAAAAACCTGCTTTGACATCCTTCTGTACCAAACATGGGCATGGATAAATCAATAATTGAGAAAAAAATATTTTTTTTCTATTTTTCTAATAATTTCTGAGAAAACACTCTCACATGGTCAGAATGTATTTGAGAACAGAAAGTATAATCTAAGAGAACAGTTTACATGATACAGTAGAGTTATACGAACATGGCAATTCCAAGAATATAGGTAATGACTTATGAGCATAAATAGGAATTCAGATCGACCTCCAAGTTAGGACAGCCACATTTGAAGTCTGACAGGGAAACACTGTTCACACAACACACACACACACCAAAAAAACCAACCAAAAAAAACCCTAACAAAAAAAAGGAAACTGGGGCAGAACAGTTTCCCACATAAGATAGCAAACATATGGAAACTTGGCACAGTAACAAAAGAAACAAAATCTGTAAGCATGCTCAAGGGAAAATCAGTTGGGGGGTTGGAGATTGAGGGATATGAAACAGTTGTAGGAATATAAAATCAAAGTTACTAAAAAAAAAAAAAAAAAAAGACGGAAGACCTCTTCAGCATTTTCCTTTTTGTTAATTTTCATTTAATTTTTGTATTTTTCTGTTCGATTTTCTTTAGAAGGCTGTCTTCTTTACTGCCTAATATTAGAGTTTAAGCCTAGTCCTTGCAAATATTTACCAGTGAATGTAATTTTCAATACTATAAATAGTCTCAAAGAACTTTTATAGACACTGTTTGAAGGGCTGGGTTGTTACTATGTGCTAACAACACTAAGACACAGCCGAGTTCAGCAACACTTGCAAAATCACAATAGAAAATTCATGTATTCTTTTTGACTAAGAGGTTAGTCAGTCAAAAACTTGGAAATGACAAAAACTGTTCCAATTAAGAAGAAAAATCGGTGCTGGAATGTGGCTCTTTCTCTTAAGAAATTCTATTTATTTACAATGAACATACAAATCCTGTTTCCATAAACAGAAAAGAACAACCAGCAAAAGATACTGCTTTAGAACAGGCATTTCCAAAATTGTTTCTGCCAGCGTAAGTACAAGACTCTCTCTTTTTAGACGCTCATTTTTATTTTTAAAACAGTAACATTCCCAGGGTTTTTTTAGGCTTCATCTAGTGCTTCTCTCGAGGCAAACCTCTCCAGCCTGCTCTCCTTAACCTCTCTGCATTTGCTGCCCGCCTTAGACACAATGTACCTCTTCATAAAACACCATCTGACAGAAATGCTCCTATTCCCACAGAAGCACATTTTTGGGGCAGTGACAATGCTTGGATTCAAACTGCTGCTGTTTATAAAATAACTTGACAATTTCTCACAACTCACTTTCTAGGGAAGGGGTACCAATATCCTGGTTTCACAACATATCCACAATCATAAGGCAATTTTTAAAAAGAACATACTTTAAAACTAAGATGATTTACAGTAATGAAACGTACCTTATTCTCTTTGTATCTACTGAGATCTGCTATACAGTATTCTTTGAACAATTTGTCATAATACTTCTTTGCAAGCCTCTTCTCCCTATAATAAAAGGCATTATTTTTATTAAATATAGAACATGATACAGTTCACTTTACATTGTAATGACATTAGCAAGACAAAGACATGTTGTTTCATGTGAAGAACACAAGCTGCAGAGCTAGAAATGCAACAGAAATACACTCATTGAGCTAAGGTATTATTGCCATTAAAAAAAAACACCTCCAAACATCTAAAATATATCTACAGCATAAATTAAACTAGATTTTTTTTGAAACAGGCTTCCTTCAGAGTTTTCAGAACAGTCATTTGGATCTCAGAGAACGCACAGATATTTCTTAGTTCTTTCTGTCATCAATTCATTTTGCCATCAAGCAATATTACAATATGAAAGACCTCCTAAAGGCCTTTCATTTTTAAATGCATTGAAGATCAAAGAATGATCACTTAGTATGCACAGTAATTCTTAATTAGTAGGGGACACCACGAATTTAGTGCAAGTGATCTAAAAATAACATGTTTAATAATAGTTCCAGGTACCAATTCATGTCTGCTTCATCATCTTCATTCCACAGGAATCTATGGTTTTCTCTAATAACATCAAGATCCGTCTTGTCATTTGCTCTATAAAAGGACACATTTTTTTAGTGCAATGTAACATTAAAATGAAAAGTCAGTCAAATAACGATTTGGTAAACATCAGTATTTCACAGTTGTGATCCCCACCTCACTGCATAGAGGAATATACTGCTATGGAATAAAACTATCAAAAGTGTATTCCTTGGCATACCTTTTCCCAAACAAAAAAATCCTCAGTGGAAAATGGCCACTGAAACTTGGATGACTTGATCCTGTCTGAAAATACTTTTTACTGAAGGCAGTAATTTTAGAAGATAGCTCTAAAGAAGGTTATCATTATTCTGGACAACAGATAGTGACTCTGCACATTTCAAAAGTATTTCAGATTGATATTTTGAAGGTACTGCCAGATATTTCTCAATGTACCCTCAATTAATGCTCACCTGTCATCTTTCCTTTTACATAACAAAACAAGAGTAATTCAGCTCATGGTAAGTTCTTATATAAAAATAATGGTGCAAAATGAAGCAAGGCAATACTGTGTTTTGGATATTTACAATGACTGTAGTTACTATTTAAGACCAAAAGAATTAGTAATTTCATACATAGCCACATTCCCCTCTCTCGCCAAAGCTATAATATATAGCAATGGCTTTACATAACAGGGAGCTTCAGGGACGTGAGGGGAAAGGTTGCTAACGGTTCTTACCCAGAACGTCGGAAATCCTCTATTTTGCCACCATAGTATAAAATGTAGTCACTTACAAACTTTTTATGTCTTTCATACTGAATAAAGCAATTAAGGATTTTTTTTAACTTACCTTGGTTTATTTTACCATAGTTTAAAACTAAAAAATTAATAAAAAATTTTTATATCCTTAACAGCAGGTTTTTTTCCTCAAAAACAGTTCAGTAATTCCACAAAGAAAGGAATTAATTAGTAATTTTTACTTAATAACCTCTCATAAAAGGTACTTTCCAAATGCAGGAATTCAGGGCAATTTCATCTTTAAAACCTCATTCAGCTACCAGACATGTACACAATTGTCTTCCTTTATCAAATCTATACACAGAAACTGGGATCAATTTTTCAGCTCTAATTTAGACAATAGCACTGCAGATTTGGTTTAAAACAGGTTTGTATCTTTGTATTATAAAAACAGTCTGGCTACTAAAATGGAACAATTTATTAACTTTTATTTGTATGTTGATGGTAAAATGTATCTGCTTTAGTTTGGAAATTAAGAATAAGAAAACATGTTAGGCGTGTTTTAGAACACTTTGACCTCTGAGACATGATTTGAAACACATTTTGTACCATAATCTGAGCAAAAATATGTAATTAATTATTCAGAAAATAAGTGTCTTCACAAATAAAAACATTATATATGGCTCCTGAAAAATATTTTCAATTAACTTGTATTGTGTTTCTGAAGCAGCGTATTAGGAAATACATTATCTCCTGGTACATTCCTGGCAACTACTGCATCAGTGTGAATAATTTGTATCCACCTACTATTTTGATATGCATTAGAATTGTATTAAGAAAACATTTTATTTTCCAAAGCCCCTCCCAAAAGTTACTTTAACCTCAGTATGTGTCACAAATAGAATGAGCAGAGAAACAAGCCCCAGAAGGTTTAACTGGCACAATTAAATACATTTAACACAACATACTATCTAGTGCTGCCATTTGAGTTACTAGGAGTTAAAATTGTGTAACAGTAAAGGTTTTAAATAGGAACCGCTCAAAAACATTGGCAGAAACTCATAAAAGTCTCTACACAATGAGTTTTGTAGTCGTTCCAGAGTATATGGGCTTTTCTGTGGCTAATGACAGTCTACGTCAGTGGGACTGATTGAGATATGTCCCCTTCACAGGCATAAGGTGGTTTATGTAGTGCCTGGACAAGTTCTAAGCAGGTTAGGAGAAGTTACTTTCTGTTTACTTAGCTTCCCAGATTTAAGTAAATTTTTCCGTATTTAATTAGTCTTTACTTTCCTATTTATTAACTGTTACTGTTGAAGAACAGCTATTTAAACAAACAAGGAACTGATGGTATTTCAGATACACTCAGTCAAAACATGTAATGACTTTCCCAGGTGAAAAACTAAATAAAAGGAGAAAGGTTGTAATCTAAATAAGGTAGTAGTTATAAAAATAGCTACAATTTATGCATGAAATATGATTAAGAGATTAAAAAAAACTGCAAATGATATTAAACAGGCTTACATTACAGCATCTGTAGAAGGTATTACTGAAGATAAGTCTGTTTTGAATAGACTTTTGAATTAACTAATGCATCCTTAAGTTTCCAGTAGAAATGCATTTGTCCACAGATAATAGCAGCTTTATATAGAATTATGTTCTGTATAACCTCAAGTGAAAAGAGCAAAGTGTCTTTGTGCCAGTCTAAATAAAATTCACTGTGTAACAATATAGTTCCAAACAGGACAAATGAATATATAGGAAGAATCTAGAAATGCCTGAGTAGAGGCATTCTCAGAGACATCTCAGCAACAAAAAGAAGCCATTTTGAAGAATGATTCAATATCTGGTGCTGCACTGTCAACTGCTGTGATAACTGAGAAATCTCAGTATTTCACCATAATGGATAAGCTGTGCCCCATCTTCAAACTTGAGGAAAAATGAATTAAAAGGATACGGCATCCATTGCTATCAAGTGGAATCTTCTTTTTCTTGCTTCTTCCCTGTTAATAACAAATATATTTGAGTGAAAGCTATCTCTACATTACGGGAAAAGTGCCTCACAAAAGCAATAGAAAAAAGATACCTATCCCATTCTTCAGCTGCAAATTGTCTGTGAGCCACACTGCCTTGTTTTGCTTTTTGAAATGGCTTTGTCAGAAGGCCATCTTCCTTTATACTAAAGGTAGGAGGGGAAAAGGAAGAAGAGTTAGTCAAGAACTTTTTGTAAGCAGTAAAGTTTCCATATGCCAAACTTTGCACTAACTTGAGTAACAAAACTTATTATATTGCTAGTTTTTACATGAATAAAACCAAACTTCAGAACACCAACATCAGCTTAGACTTTACTTTATTTGCAGAACAAATTCAGAAAGGCATTTGCTTACAGTTAGCATTGAAAGAGAACTGCTTAAAACAGCAATTTGTAATATTTATTTTTATCAACATTATCACTACAGAACCACAATAAAAAAAAACAACCCTGAAGATTCCTCAGTTTCACTCTACATTTAAAGTCCTCTATAAATCTCAGCTACATAGCCAAGTAGGAACAGGAAGGACAGTATGTTCACTGACTAAGAGTTACTGCTAGTAATCCTATTGCATACGTTCATGCTAACGTCTCAACAACTCATTAAACAGCTCTGCTTACCGTAATCACAAGAATCACTAACTTAAAACTTATTTAAGTACTGTGTTGTCAGCCATACTTGTCTGTGGGCAGCTAAAAATACTTTCAGAATTCAACAAAGTAATAAAAAGTTAAATATAAAGTGATGCGCTTTAGCTAGTAAAAGGTTAGTTAGTTAGTTTCATTCCTCAATAGAGGTGAAGAAAAGATTTTTCCATAATTACCAGCTGGCAGAAAGAATGCAAGTCAGAAACCTGTAAAAAGCAAGCCAGGGAATTTATATTTCAAGCTATGGAATATAGGACTCTAGACACTAAGAGTATCATTTGCTCAAAAGAGGATCTGTAGGCACAAATTTCCCATAAGGAGACTCCATAAAACAGCAATATGCAGAAAGCTTAAGACTACTGTTTTCCTTAAAGTGAAAACAAGTATCATCATAGAGCAAGAAAAGGATATATACATATACAGTGAACGCACATAAGAGCCCTACTGGGAATCAGTAGTAGTGTGCCAGAACAAGGGTAATGATGATATTTTTAAAAGGCTCCTGATGGTTAGTTAATATTCCACGTAGAAAATGGAATGGTATAATGTGTAATGCCCTTTTAAAGAAAATGAAAATTGAACAAAACCAGTCACTGTTTTAATGGAGAACAGCTATATTTATAAAATAAATGGAACAGCACAATGCCTGCTATTATTCCAATGATTAAAACATGCAATTTTTTCCCAGAATGCAGTCAAATACTACAAAAGCCATTCTTTCAATTTTACTATAAAGGAAAATATGCAAGAGTCTTAGGAAAGTTTCCAGAAAGCCTTCTTAAATAAAGTCCAATAACAGAGAAAGGGAGAGACAGGAAGAGGTAAGAAAAATATATGCATAATGTAGGCAAAATGTTCAGTACAGTGCAGAAACTGTCAAAGGACTATGGCGCCAAAGCAAAATAAATACACAAATAAAATCTTCATAATATCATGAGATCAGACTACAAAATTCAAGGTCACTAATTGTGCAAACCACTGTAAGAATTGGCAAAGGTGATTTCAAACAAAAGATGTGTAGTTACATTTCATAGATTGAGTACAACACAATTCACCAATTCCCAGGTCTCTTCACAAATTAAATAATAAACAAGTAGCATCAGTTCTTCACTTCCTCCAAGCAGGTGTTTTATACCTACAAAGCCTGCTGCCACTTGGCCTTTTTTGCCTTGCTCTTAGCAGTTCCACATGTCCTGATGGATCACAGTGAAGTGAACAGTGCAGCCAAGCCCCAGCAGTTGATACTAATGCTCGGAAAAATGAAACACTCTGCTCGGAGAAATGAGGGGCATAGAGACACCAGATGGACATGGCAGAATGGATCTTAATCAGCTGCCCCTGGGAGACAACATGTTTTGGCAAGCTTGACATGAGGAGATGCAGGAAACAAAAAGATTGATTTTTCAAAAACATTTCAACACTGGACTTTACATACCACAGCATAATCTTCTATACAGAGTAACAGGCCATTTGCACAAAAGACATAATGCGAAGTGTTAATTCTGTACTACATTACCTTTTAGTCTTTTGCACAGACTTCTCTCCATTCTCGTCATCACTAAAGTCAGAATCATACCCTCCATGGCCATGTGCCTGAAAATAATAGACAACACAGTCAATATATCTGCTGATGTAATATGGACATGGCATGATTAGAAATCAGTACTGTCCATCATGCATAAATAAAAGAGAGAAAGGCAGAGAGCAAGTGAGCAAGTGCAAATTCTCACGTACATCTAAACCAAACCAAATTCAACAGACAATGCAGAGTATATTCCAAATAACACAGAGCAAAGACATCGTCAGTCTATCAAAAGATCACTTTATAAATAATTTATATGCAGATGTCCCCATATTTAATCTTCACATAGATGAAGATAACCAAAAGTATGACAAACATATTTGGTCTTTACTTTCAAACACCCTCCCTTATATAAGAAAAAGGTATTTTCCCCAGAGGTACTTTTTCAGAGGGCTGGAGGACAGCAACTGATGTGCCCACATTATAAACAAACAAAGATGAGAACAAAAGTTTCTTGGGCTGTGGTACAGCATTTTCCACATTGGTAGCTGGAAATGATAACTAAAATACAAAATAACAATATGCCTGTAAAAATATACCATCTAATTAGCACAACATTCCTACCATGAAAGGAAATTTTTTTCCCTACACACTTTCAGACTACAGTGTCAAATTAATGCATAGAAGAAAACCAAAATATCCCATATCTTAATGCTATCAAATGATCAAGCACTGACTGATGCTCAGATCTAGCACCTCTATTCTTAAGGCACAGTTACATGTCCAATTCCTTCAGCAGAAGTAATGGCTTAAGTAGATACCATCTCTCCCTCACTCTGGCACCTTCCTTCCAGTTGCTCAGTTACAGTTGTGAAACTAAACAGGAATCAGATCAAACAACTCATCCAAGTTACAATGGATCCTATTAAAAAAAAAGATTATTTTAACCAAGATAAGTGTCCTGACAGTTCATCCAGAGCCCCCCAACCAGCTACACCAGCCAGCTGTAGGGGTAGCACGGGAAGAGAACAGCCAGAGCTCGGAACTGTGTAAAACCACACCAACACCAAAAAAGCATTAACACAACTGGAACATTTACACAACTGAGCTAAAAAGAAGAGGGAAGGTTATTACACATCTGCATGGGGAAAGGTTTGACACAACCTTCCTAAATATCTTGGTAATGCAGACTGTGGATGAGAAAAGAAACTGTGTTAGAAAGCCAGTATATTTGATTCAGCGTTGCTGATTCCTACATTTGTACAATCATATTCCTTCCTCCTCATACAAAAACCCGAGAAAAACAACATCTGAAAAAACCCCGCATCTCTTCAGGGTAATTTTGATGAGGTGCCTTCTCTGGATGCAAATGTCTCCCAGAAATGCTGTGCTGGAGGGTCAACCATATCCTCTACTGACATCAACAACTGCTCTGTATCATGCAGAGTATGTAAAACACTATCTTTTCACACTGATGGTCAAGGATTGATTTTAAGATTTTTTTAAAAAAATATTTTTATTAATAATAATAAACTGTACCTTTTTCCCTTGCTTTAATACCATAATGTTCCTTCCACTCTTGAACTCTTCTGAAAAGGACATAGCTCTCATATACATATGTATTGGAATGAAAGCAAATCAGAACTTTCTGATTTGGCTTTATGTTTTCTACTTCCCAGACACAAAAATGATCAGTTACCAAAAAAAAAAAAGGGGGAGCAGGTGTCTGCAGTGTGTGGTGTAAGTGGGCCTCGTGCACTGGCAAAAGAACAGCAATGGCGTGAAGTCCTCCCAGCACAGTCCCATGATAATCCACAGTTCAGATGCAGGTCTCCTAGCTGAGGTGGTTCTAATAGCAAGCCTGTCACTACTTTTATTAATGAAGCTGATGTGGTCTCTAAAAAAGGCTGAATACATTATGGGCATGTAGCAAACATATTTACACTTGGCCTCTAAATTTTAAAAATATCATGGTAATCCAGGAATGTTTTGCATGGCAAAAGTAATCATTCTCAGATGAACACTGAGAGCCTCCTTCACACTTGAAAGGGGATAAAGTCCAAGCCAACACAATATGCATGAAAGTCAACATGAGACAGATGAAGTATAAAAACAGGAAAGGCAAGAAAAGCTTGAATAAAAGGAGCTTCTTCCAAAGTGGTTGCCCTTGGATGATGTGCCCCAGGAAAGACTGTGCCTCAGTAAGCAGCTCCCAACTGATTCCAGAAATGACTCAAAAAAAAAAAGGGGGGGGGGGGCAAGAAAAGCTGCTCCAAGACCATCATATTGTAGGGCGCTCGGAACCTGATGACTGCCTTTGGGAAAGCTGTGGCTGTGAATATAAGGGCAGACATGGCTAAGGACTAGCTCCTGAGAGGCTGCTCTTCCCACAGGGACACTCTTCACAGCTTCAGCCGTTCCTCTGAATCACTACAATCCAAGATAAATTCAGGGTGAAAAAGAAAACAACCAACGACTGATGTCCTGACACTTCTAGGTCACTCCTCCTTCGAAGATAACAGCAGAACAGACAGGTACTGTACCAAAGTTGGGTTTGACATCAGCAGCTTCAGCAGTGCTGGATGGCACTCGGAGACCAGGACTGAACAATTACTGACCTGGTGCCTTAGGATGATATCAAGACGTCCTGACTTTTAGATAAAACATAAAAGTTAACTCCATCAAAGAACTCATCCGTACGTGAATCCTTCTGTTTTGGAAGGACAGTGTAAACAGATACCTGCTTAATGTTGTGAAATTTCAAGACTGATTTCTCCCCTTCCCCATGAAAAAAAGCCAAACAACAATCTCAGATAAGGAAAGTGTATTTAATATTTACCTGTAGTAGAAGAGGGGCAGATATCAAACTAGTACATTTTAAGAGAGGCATGTACAGAAGCGGTCATGCAAAATTGTCATGAAAATTTAAAATAACTACTTGCACTATTTGATAAACCTTCTAATATAATCTCTGCTTTGATGGAATTTGTCAGAAACTCAGAATGCTTTTAGTAAATTAGTAAGGTAAACACAAAACAATTTATCAAAACACAAACCTGAAAGCTCCATACATAACAAAAAGTGCAGTGTGTTTTGTCTGTTGCACCAACTTTGAACTTTTTTCCCCCAAACAACAAAACAAGATGAAACCACAAAACTAAAACAAGTTACAATATGTGCTGGGATACATTTAAATCATTGACATTTAAGTAATCCTAATATCTTGGATTAATCAATAGTGAAGCAATTGGAGACAGAACCAAGCCCACTAACTTAGGGCTCCTAAACCCTAGCAACTTAAATGCAGGATGCAACTGACAGCAGATAGAAGAGATGTCAACTGTTGGTGTCAATACAGGACACTGCGGACTCGCCGGCACTGCATTTAGGCACCTCCTTTAACCCTCTCCACTGGGCTAAACACACGCTAGTGAAACAGACACATCACAGACCCTTTCACATTGACTCCTGATCACAACACGCAGTTAACAGCAAAAGACAGTTTAAAAAAAAAAAAAACAAAGGCAAAACAATCCTACACACAAAATCCCAACTCATGGCTCCTGACCTCAGCCCTAACCTTGCTACGCCCCTCACAAGTGTCACTTCCATCCTTCCCTTTATCTGCCCAGCACACAGGTCTGTGCTGATGGCTACTTGCAGCCCGGATGTGGTGCGAAACATTTGGTACAAACTGGCTCATGTTAATACAAACAAACTACTCTGGGAGGGTCTGAAGGGAACATGGGACCTAGAGCAGGGCTTGGACTGGATCAAGGGTGCCATGTGGGGAGTCAGCACGCTTCACTGCAAAACGCTCTTCCCACCCTGATGTTATCTTTGAGGCTTTACAAGCCCCACTTGGGGGGAAAACCCTGAGAGTAAGTTCAATGTGCTTCAAATCTACTCTTCCTTGTAAAACCAATTACGAGGAGTATTTGCATATACTCTATAGTGAACACTCCTAGCAATGAGAAAAGACACCACCTTTATTAAAGCTCTAAAACTATGAAACAAGAAGCAGAAATAAAAGGTAGGTAACAGCAGACCACCAGAGCGAGAATTAGAGCTTTGTGGGGCTCCAGAGAGAAAAATCACACGGAAAACCGGCCCGTGTGGGTCCATCACAGCTTCCACAGCCGTTCTCGTGTCCTGAAAGCCGCCCAGCCCTGCCCCGGCCTGCTGCGCAGCCCACCAGACCCGTCCCGCCGCCACCGGGACGGCCCTCGGGGCACAGGCCGCAAACCCCCTGCCGCCCACTGGCCGTTCGGGAAATGCGGCCCGGCCCTTTCCCCGCACCGGCATGGCCGGGCCTCTGTGCCGGCCCCACCCCCGCCGCTATGGAGGCCGCGGCCTCCGCCGAGGCCTGTCGGCGCCGCCGCCCGCCCCTGCTGGGCCCCCTCCCTCCGTCCCTCCCTCCTCGGCCCCACTCACGGCAGCGGAGAGTCGCAGCTGGCTGGGCACCATGGTGTCGGCGCGGCCCGCCCGCTCGGCGGGGGCAGCTGGCTGGGGACGCGGTCGAGGGCCGCCTCCGCCGCCCGGCCCTTCTCGCCGGCCGCGGCGCTGCTCCGCGGACTGCTCCCGCGGGCCCCTCCCGGAAACCGGGGGCAGAGGCGGAGCAGGGCCGCGCAGGGGGCTACCTCCCTCCGCCGCTGGCAGGCGGCACGGCGCAGGGCAGAGGGGCGCGGGGAGCCGGCGGAGCGCCGGCGGGCGAGGGAGGGCGAGCCGCGCCGGCAGGGGAGGGGAAAGCCGCTCATCATGTTTAGGGGCGAGGGGAGTCTCCCTGCCCGGGAACCCGGTGTGCGGCCCCGGCTGCGGTGGTCTCCGCCTCTGGGAAGGTAGGACTCGGCCGTAGTGGCTCTCAAAGAGGCGTTAGCTAGCACCTCTCCTTCTCGTCTGTCTTCGCCCCCGCGCCACCGCCGCCGCTTATCAGGCAGGGGAGTCCCCGCTGAGGGGCTGAGCTGGGGGCGGGGGGGCGGGTAACGGCTCTGACCGGACTGCGGGCACCGGGGCGGGGGAGAGCCCGGCGGAAAGGGTCCCTCGGGGAGGCGGGGGTCGGTCTGGAGGAGGCTCCTTAGGGAGGAAGGGCCCTAGAAGGGTGCTTCTCGGCGGGCGGGAGCTGCCAGGCGTCCCCGGGGCCGGGCTTCATGCAGTAGGTGTGTGCGCTGCCCTCACCGCGGCACAGATCTCGTTCAGAGCCGTATTAACGCCCTGGCAGCCTCGGCAAGGTAATATGTAACACTGATTTCCACATGTTTTAGCGGCTTCTCTTCTTTTCAATCGCATCTCGCAGTTAGAAGGAAAGGCAGTATGTGACCCAGTTTCTGTGAGGACCAACGGCAACTGGGTGGATAGAGTTTGGGAGCCTGTGGGTTGCATCAGAGAAAGGAGCTTTATAAACTAAAACTGTTTTCTCATAAGCTATCTGGGAAATATCAGTCTTCAGCATTAAGTCATCAGATACAGCAAGTAGTTGTCAAGGAGTTGATACTGTTTCCCATGAAACAGGACGCACAGTACCTGAACCAGCATTTTGACTGCCAAGGTCTGAAATGCTTTTATCTGTCACAGATATTTTCTTCTGGACTGTCTCAGAGTTTCCAGCCATGTTACTGATTCCTGGAGTCTTAAACCACTGATCCACTTAATGCAGGGAAATTTTCAAAATTGAGATACTACTACTTTAATATATAAGTTGTAAAATACAAGTTGTAGTGAGTTGCTATTACGCAGTGAGGCAATTATTTCAGAGTTGACAGTGTACCTTCTTACTTTGGCTACTGAATGTCACTTTTAAAAGCAAAAATATTTTTTCTCCTGACCTACTATTTGTGTCACTCATGTTATTATTACTCTGAAGGGATGTAAAGGTGATGCTAAAGTGTCCCGTGGAAAAGAACTGAGAGGCAATATGCTTATTTGAGTGTATGCAGTATTCTGCTGAAGTCCTGAATGTGGCCTCTTTCCTCTAAAGGGCAAAGACTCTGTTGCAAAAATGGAATTATCCTAATTAATAATTTAAATATCTCAAAATAAATAATGTATACCCATGAAGCTGTAATAGCAGGCATCTTTTTGTTGTTCCTCTTGTACGGAAATGGCAGACTGCTTTAGTGTGAATGAATCCTGACATGATTCTGGAAACTGGGCCAACATGTCATTGATTATGCACTTTGAAGAAAAGTGGGAAAGGTAGAGGGAAGATTTACAATTCTTGAATCTCTTGGCATTGTGCTGTGGCCACAAAAGCCTGCATATAGAAAAAATAAAGTTTCTGGGACAGAGAAAAATTCTGCAGTGAGTCCAACTATAGCAGCTGTTGTGGATGCTGAAGTTATTTTATAAACAGCTTTTCTGAGAATAGCAGCTAGCAAATTTCATCTTACTGTGTTATGCTTTTCTGATGTCTGCCTGTGTTGCTTTCAAACATCACCTAGCCGCTTTTTATATGAGGGCCACAGTAAGCTACAGCTGGGGAAGTGGATTGGAAACGGCCTCCTAAATAAATTGGGAATTGAAACTGGACCTGTCCTTAGCCCTTGGCATATGGATTGTAGCTTGATCCTATGGGAGTATCTCCATAGTTTAAATCTAGCATCAGTATGCTTTGACACCAAAAAGCACACTTCTCTCATCCGAGTCCCACAGCACTGAAAGATAAGGGAAAAAGAAGAGGTGGGCATAACGCTTTGTAGGGTGGGAGGTGCTATGGTTTTAAGTTGGGTTGCGATGGTTGTATAACCAAATCTTAGGAGCACAGTTTTCTGTTAGAATCTGTGGGTTAGCTGCTGCTGAAGAGAGCATTCCTCTTGAACTGGCACTAGTGCTCGTCTGACCACTTCTGCTGAACTGCAGTATTTAATTTTCTGCCAGTTTAGCTCCTCTGCCTATCCTGCTGTGGTGTCTGATGAGTAACAGTGCTGGTGTGAAAAAAAGGTTAAGGATGGAGGGATGGGACAGGAGGGAAAGGGGAGGTGAGAAACAAGGGTGGCCCTTTCAGCAGCAGCTCTCTATTAGATCAGCTTAGCAGTAATGTGAAACTGTACTCTTAAATTACAGTAGCCCTGAACTTCATGGCCCACAAAGGAGACAACATCACTGTAGTTCTTCCTTACTAAGTATGGGCTAAGTATGAGACCTAATGTATCCAGAAAAGCTTGTCAGACATGATTTTAAAACCTTGAAGAAGTAAATCTTTTCTCTCCCAAGTTTTCAAATTATTGACATATTCTTTACTCAACTTTAATTGCTTGGTTTTTCTGATGACTCAGTGTAACACTTCTGTAGGAAGTTTTGGGAGGAAGAAATGGAAATTTCTTCCCCTCAAAATTCTTCCCAGGCATTTTCTTAATAATACAATGTCCATGATTCTGAAATACTCCCAGGAGTTCACTGGCTTCTCTGTATTTACATTCATACTATCTTCTTCAATCCCCTGTGTAATTACAGATCATATTATGCAGACTGTGGAGATAGCCTCAATACGCAAAAAACTAGACAAAAAGGACTAGTTTTATTTGATTGAATTTGCCACTTCTCAGCCATTCAAATTCATTAAATGGGTGATAAAACTGTTGCTGACATCATTATGAATGCATATTGAATCATGGCATTTGTACTGGAGAGTGAAATGTACATTTTAACATCTGGGATGTGTGTTCAGGACAGACCTCTGACCTTTCTTATCATTTGGGGGTAGCATTATGTTTACTTAAGCAACCTAGTCATTTATTTATTTAATTTCCCCATATTTTTACAGAGGGTACTTTTATCAATGTGTATGTACCAAAAGAAGGTATTAAATCCTGAAGATGCAGAATTCAAAGGACCATACCTAACATACTGAGAATAATAGAATAATTTGGGTTGGAAGAGACCTTTAAAGGTCATCTAGTCCAACCCCCCTGCAATGAACAGGGAAATGTTCAACTAGATCGGGTTGCTCAGAGCCTTGTCCAGCCTGACCTTGAATGTTTCCAGGGATGGGGCTGTTCCTAAAAGTTTACAGTATAGGAGATTTCACAGCATAAATAGCTTAATCTATTAACCTCTTAGGTATATAGGGCTGTGGTTTTTTCCCTAGTATCTAAGATAAATCTTTGTTGCTACTTCAGATAATTTCTTAATGCCCTACAGTAGTTGATACAGAAGGCAAGAATCATTTTGATAACAAATCTTTACATACTAGAAGACATATATGCCTGCATTCTTCCCTTTTGAAGCTAATTAAATAAAAATATTTTATCCTTTCCATATAGGTTACATTTTTGAGCGCTCTTATATGTTTTATTGCTCCTCAGACTCAGCTTTCTCTATATTTTTTTAAGAAACACAAAGCACTGCCATTTAGTCCTAATCAGTGTTTAGCTAGGAAGAAATACCTCAACCTTCCTGCAGGAGATCATTGCCTCCTAAGATCTTCTGGTAAAGTTGCTTAAACTCAACAACCTCTGATTTGTCTGGTCAAAATTAGTTTGGTTAGCTGATTAAAAGATCGGTCCAATTTTTAATGAAGCAAATCAGGCAGCTTTGCCAGCAGGCCAGAAGAGGCAGCTACCACTGGTACAGAGAGCAAGGGCAAGGCGGTCACTGACAACCATATCCATTATAAGAGCTGTTTGCAGGGGATATGTATGACTACATTTGAGTTTGATTATGAGGAAGTAATCTGGAAACATCAAAAATGCTAGTAACATTGAGGTTTATCATGTCTAATCTTTCCCCATTCTCCATTAATTCAGTTATTTTGTTGAAAAATGAGGAAATTAGACTTTCTAACAGTATTTGATATTGGCACCTTCTTATCTTCTACATGTCTATGAAGTAAGTTGCCAAATCATTTATTTTCATGTCTTCATAGTACGAACAGTTTCATGGCATCTGTCATGTTCCTGATTTTCATCTCTCTCTATCTGAAGTCCTCTAGTAATTTGTAGAAAAGCAAGTAGAACTAAAAATGGATCTTCACATATGCCAGTAACATTACATTCCGTAAGTGTAGTTCTTCTTCTAGATGTACCTGTGTACAGCTTTAGGGATGCACTGTGCCTCCCCACAAGGCCCGAGCAAGGTATATACTTCAGGTAGCCAGGTGACTCCCAAGCCCAAGACTTCCTGGCAGTCAAGAAAAACATGTGGGGCTGTGCTGTGGGGCAATGGCTCACGCTCAGCAGTTCCCATCACTGGGACTGGTCACTCCAGACTAGTCATTAAAGACTACCGTCATTCTGTAATCATCTAGAGGTTATGTAAAGAGAGCAGGCTGTTGAAATGCGTATTTATTTTGTCAAATTCATAAATGGTGTGTTCCACATTTTTCGTCATACAAAGGATATCAAATGTGTAGTTTAACTAGCCACTAGATGTCAATGTTGTTGTGCTAAAAGGCAAATGAAGTTTTATTTGTTTGGCTGTTAATTTATTAAATAAAAGCACTTCTGGATTTAAATTTTTTTCCTGTATAGAGTCAGTTACAAAAAATATCATAGACAAGCTCATGCTATGTCCATTATTTCAAGAACAGCTGTGCTGTTTTATGCTATTTTGGAGTTGCAATTACTGTTTCAGTGTGTAATCATTGTCAGAAAAGTGCCTTTGAAAAAATAGCATCTGATTGTTCATCAGTTTCCTCCCTTGTTCCAAAATCCCAGATCTTTGTGTAAGTAACTGCAATCATTGTATTGCATTGTATTTGTTAATAAAATAAAATAGAGATAATAATATGATATCTAATCCTATTATAAGAATATAGAATTTCCTAAATTCCAATTATCGGTGGAAATTTTCCTCTTAATTATTCCTGTTTAATACCATTGGAGATCAATGTCAAATACACCATGTAGATACAGAATTTCTAGAACACTAAGGCTTCCAACATGATAAACAATTTGGAAAACTTGGTTCTTTTGAAAATCTGGCCCTGATTCTGTATAGGTAAAGGCAGAACTGACAGACAATGGAATTTTAGAAGGCTGCATGAAGTAGAATTTGACCCATGGACCTTTCTTATTCCAGGTTCCTGTACTTCTAGGGTGAACACATCACACCAAACCTCCACAGCTACTTATTGCCTAGTGGAGTGTCAGACTTTTATCTGAAGGCAGTGGTTCTGTTGGCTGTCTACAGAATATTTTGAGACCAAAGTTTGGGAATTAGTTTTATAAACACTAATCCAATGCTCAAGAAGAGGACAGTACTCATCTCAAATTCCAGGTTAAGCTTGTTTTGCTGATACGAGAAAAAAAAAATCAAAGGCTTTTATTAAAAATGGAGTTGAAGCTTCCAGTTGATGTGAAAATCTCCAAGAAGAAAAATATGAGGAAATTCTTTCATTCATTGCTAATGAATCACAGATAAATGAAGACTTATAACTTTTAATTTCTAACATCTATTTTAGTTTTCTTGACTATGAATAGAGAGTTATGTAAGAATCTTATAATAACTTGAAAACCAGATTGTTCCATTCATTCATTCTGTTGCAATTAAGGGAACACTCATGGCAACAACCTTGATCCTAAAATTTCTGCAAACTTAAAAAATATCATTAAAATACACTAAGCTGCAAGCCCTTGTTAATATATGTATAGTAAATAAAGTCAGTATGACCCTATAAAGACTGATTCAGTTATGGAAATAATAAAGCAGACTTGTATAAAAAAATAATTCATGGAAGCAACCTCCCATATTATCTCTACAGTTGGGGTTTTTTTTGACAAAAAGTAAAGAATTTTACCTAATAAATCCCCTAGAGATATATTATGTAGACTCCTGTCTATTGTCCTTTAATTGTCACTACTGGTGCCACGTTTGTTGTGTGGCATGTAATTTTGGTCTCCAGAGATTAGTCTCGCAGCTCTGCTGAGAACAAAGCTTATGAAAAGATTACATATGCATGTAGGCATGCATAAACAAGTACAGTGACTTCAGCCTATCAAGAATTTTAATTAAAAAGTAATTATCAATATGCACAAAATACTACTTCTTAGTTTTATCATCCTGCATTGAAATAAATGGAATACAGAAACTAACTCCTTCAGTGTGTTCCAGCTTTCATTTGTGGAGATTTTAGAAGTACATTATGCTTAAATTCCCCAAAGTATGAGCATTTTCCTAAGAGAGCAAAGAATGTTTAATCCTACTTTTATGTCTGGATTTGTTATGGTGGAAAGTGACTGACTGCGTTCAAATACATAAATCCAAGAAAAAGGGAAACCTGTTTTTTTTCAGTTTGATAATAGAGTTATTATGAGAGGGGAAAATGAAAGAAAATAATAAGCAAGAGACAGGGAAAATATAGCAAAGTGGAAATAAAACCCCCAACCAACAAACAAGCAGTATACTCATTTTCTTTAAGGTATATTGTTTCCCACTGGATTTGTTTTGTGAAAATAAAAAGAACATGTGAGCAAAATTATAGTGCATTGTACTTTTAAATCATAGTGGAAAAGATACGCATTCCCTCATTTCCTGATATGCATTTTTGTGCATAATGACTACCATGTATATATATTCATAATAATTCACTTATGATGGGAATTGAGGCAAGGTACAAATCATTTACAGTTGAATGTATGGAATCTAGAGTCACTACCTGGAGTCATAAAAGCAGTAAAGCACTGCTCATGGATCTGGCATAGAAAACCTGGAAAAGAAAGGTGTCTCAGAGTCTGAGTCTAAGATATAATGTAATAAAAAAATAAGGTCTTATTCCTGCATACATGTTCCAGAAAGCACCTGTGCTTTTACAGATGTGTTGCTTAGCCAAAAGTTGAGATCTTAATCCAGGAATCAAGAAGGTCAGTCCTGCAAACTGTACTATGCAGCTGGTCAGGTGTGTTCATCACTCTGTTTTCCACTGCTTGTCCTAAAGCTAAGAAAGTATTTCATAGTGGAGATTATTTGCAATAAACAGTGGTATAGTCAAGTGTTTGGAATCTTACAGAGAGATGAAAAAAAAATAAGGTATAATGGCATAATAGGGCATAATGACACCAGAATCAACCCTCATACTACTTTATGATTTCAGTGAGATTACGTACATAGTAAAGTAGTACGGTAACTTCATGTAGAGGCTGATAGTATGTGGGCTGAAGTTATCAATAGCTGATCATTCAGTGGAAACTGAAGGATACAAGGATATGGAGAGGCTGCTCTTAGCAGTGAAATAGGATGAATCAGTAAAAATTCCTATTCCACTTTTTTATGAACATGCTTATAGAGTACTATTGTGAGACCTCATTTAATTAATAATACCATTAGCAATTCTGCTAGAACAGACCTTTCTTTAGTAAAAGTATACTACTGATTGCCAGATTTTGGAAATAATAGGGGTTATATTTCAAATTAAATACAATTTTGTGTTATTTCATCACCAATATCATTCAGACATAAAGTACTGAAACACCGTCTACCCTTCTATTGAAAGTATTGCCAGGATACTATTCATTCCATGGCACATAAGTGGAACAGGAAGGATAACTATCCAAAGGGGGAACAATTAGGCTAACTTGGTTTTAAATATCAAGCTTGTTATGTGTATGTTATTTATAGCCAGTAACACTGAGCTGTGCAATATCCACAACTCTAGAAGTAAAAACGGCAGACTCAAAACATTGCTGAGGAGAGTATCTATAACAAATAAAAATAAATATTCCAGCTTATACCTAGGGGGAGATCCTGCTACTTGCTGAAACCACATTCAATATGCAAGTGATATGTTAAAATGTTAACAGATATGTATCTAGATGACTGGCTTTCTTGAATGGAAATAAAATATAACCACATGAAAGATAGGGGTCAGGAAGTGAAGTGAGATTCGAGTGAAAAAACATTTCCTTTAGCTTATCATGGAATTTTCTCTCGAGTTTACATTACACTGTCCTCAAATAGCCAGTTCTTAAAAGATGGATTGTATTATGTAAAGCTATATTAGGATCTGTTTTAATATATTTTAATAATCTTGTTTTAGTCAATCCATGCCACCCTTTCACTGTATCACTAACTTATTTGAACCTCAGCCTTAACAGAGTCAGTATTTGGCAGGTTTCTATAATCTGAGTCTGTTAACAAAAGGAAAATATTCTTCTGACTACCTGTTTTATCTTAGATGTGGTCATAATCCATCCACAAGTTTTAAGAACTAGGAAAATTAGTATTTGGAGATGAAATATTAAATTCGACTAATCTTTCTCATGCAAACAATTTTCTGTCAAGCTTCAACTTTTCATTGTAATTTTCTAAAATCACCTAATTTTGGAGGAAGTTAAAGTAGCTGAGTAAGTTTAAGGTATTCTCTATACAGAAACCAACCTGGTTTATTACATGTTTAGGAGCTAATGCATACTGTGGAATAAAACTCCCATGTTTCTAGGTAGGAGTTACTTTAATGACCAATATTTTGCCATCCACTCTTTCTTGTGACTTGTTCTTTAACTCATGTATCTTGTCTTCAAATTCAAGATCACTTGTTACCACCTGGAAGGATTTTACATTATGAAAGAAAAGTAAGTCTTATTCAGACACTTTTGTATCTTCATTAATCTGATCATCATTCTGAAAGGATGCAACCAGTGATATGTAGAAAAGTGATTTCTAAAAGCTGCTTTTAAGATGCTTTTTACAGACTATAGAGATAACTATGTTCTAGAGACAGTCCTCAAAACTTTTACTTTGTCAAGCTTGAACATGTAGAATATTTCCTATAATTCCAAAACTTTTTGCCAGACAAATTTTAAGAACAGGTTTCATAACCTTAACAATCAAGTGACACTTATCTATAGCACACTTCACTCTTTTATGCAGTATATGAGTTGGAAAGTTACGTATAAGCAGTTTTTCATTTGCACTATCCATTAAATTGTAGACAGGGAGGTAACTTCCAAAATTAACGTTAGCTTTGTCAGCATTGTCAGAGGACACACTGCCAGAAGTTCAAAACAATGGTATGTAGTACAATTTTTTAATGTGGTTTCATTGCTGTCTTGAAGGTAATCAAACAGATGATGAATTGTCATCCTTTCAACTCTGTAGTAAGAACAACTAGCGAAGCATTTTGATATTTCCTTACTGGAGACATCAATGCCTGCAGAAAAATATGTCCATACAACAGAATATTAAATTGTTCTCCCAGTTAAAAAGCAGCTAATGTGCTAGTAATATATGAAGGTACCATTGTATTGTGATCTAACACTACAGCATGAAAACCAAAGCGTTAAACTTATGGTGACATCCATGATTTGTATTGATTTGTAGTCCAGTGCAGCCTTAGAACAACACAAATATCCCGACCTTGGAACCTGAGAGTCTTTATGAAAGGGCACCAGAGCCTGGCTCACGGATAATAATACAGCTGCCCATCAGCCACATCCACGCGGATCCTCCATGTCCTCAGCAAAGAGGGATTTAGCTGTCTTCCTAACATCACCCATTCTGAATCTATAGCAACCCTCCTCTAATATGTGAAGCTATTTTTAGCATTAGGGCAGCCTTGAAAACAGCAGGTAAAGCATGAAAAGAATTCATAAGTGGTTGTGGTGCACGCCTGTGAATAGAAGCTATATATAGCTCTTGAGAGAGGGGGAGATCTTAATATATATAATGTGTATATGAAGCGAGATTTGCCCTGAGGGGAAGCAGAGGTGTCAGAAACAAAAAGTAGAGCATTCTTACTACTTCTGACCTGAACAGCTCTCTAAAAAGTTATTGTTTCAGATTGTTCTGTTTAGGAAAATAAATTGTTAATGGAATCAGGTATATTTGATTTGGTCTTTATTTGCAAAGAATGTATAGCATTCATTTTCCTGAGTGAAGAGCAAAATGAACAGCAGGAGACTATTTGCAGCTCCAAGCTCTTTCCAGCCAATGCTTGCTCCAAGAAGTTCTCTAGGGATGTTTCTCAGGACCCCTTTCCAATGCCAGGAGTCCAGGATCTCGGTTTCTGTGATGTCTCCGCTGCTCTCTGAGTCCCCACTCCTGGTTTCTTGTCTTTCTCTTTTTCTCTTATATATTTATCCATTTGCTTCAAAAATGCTTAGAAAAAAAGCCACACATGCCTTTGTTTAATCAGTAGTGTGTGCCTTTTATTTAGCTGGGGAGCTATATTGCTTCATGAAGGAGCTTATTACTTCTTACTGATGTATTATATTGAGGCTGGGAATTAGGCCCTCCAGTTTTAATGACTCTTTGCCTCAATCACAAGGGCAGCAACAGTGGAAACTTGCAGAGGCCTAAAGTGATTGGTTTCTAAAAGAAAGTCAGCTGTATAGAATTTGGATTGTTGTCTTAGAAAAGTTATATAGGGGAAGCATTTTAAGCTCAAAATGTGAATGTTATCATACTCAAGGTAGGGAAAATCCTTCAGCTTCTGAGCAGGCATAACCAAAACACGTATCTCTCTGTTGCTACAAAAATTACATTTAAAACTACAGCCAGTTCTCAGATAAGGATGTTGTGTTGGATTTGCTCTCCCACTGCAGAGGGAGAGAGCCAGCAGCCAAAAGAGCAAATCCTTTCTTAAAGCTGTACTGAGTAAATAGCGTGTTGGCATATGAGCAACCAGATGCGTTGGACTTCTTCAGCCCTCTGAAGTCTCCTCTGCAGGGGGATGTGGTTTGTAAGGACAAGGGACCGAGGCATTCAGCTTGACGCAGTATCTTACTTGATGGAGAATCTGTGCTGGGCTTGTGCAGTGGCAGTGTGCCTGCCATAGGGTGGGGTGGGTGTCAGGCAGATCTAGTATTTGCTTGAGGTAAAGGGATTAACTTTTACCAAAATAAGGTATTTTTCAAAATTGCTTAAATTGTTAAGAACAATAAAAACATTAGTAAAACATACTTGTGGAGCTATCACCAGTGACCTCTTAAAATGTTTCAGCACTGATCCAAATCCCAGCTTTGTAAAGCATCTTGATTAGCAATGATGAAACAGTAACATGTGTTTGATGAGGCACATACTTCTCATTGTGCAATTCATTATGTCAGTGGCAGTCCAGTGAAGCTTTTACTTGAACTATTTCAGTGACTTCAGTAGCGCTAAGATTTTTTTCATTGTGAATTATTCAGGACATAGAAACCTTCTGTTTTTAACAAGTAAAGATTCTCTCCTCAAAAGCCTGTTATCTCTGCCATGTAACAAATAAATTTCCTATGTACATTTAAATATATAACATTTAGTTACTTTTTTTCTGCCTGCAAAATGACAAGGAAAATTAAGTACAAGTTTATAAAGATTAGAATAATTCTGCAGGGAGCCAATGCCATGAAAAAAGTACAGAAGGGCAATGTAAGATAGCACAGGTCAAGGAAAGGATTTTATAACATGCCGTCTGTTTTTAATTAGCATCTTGGCAAACTGGAAGAGCTCAAACATTTTTCCATGAAGAAATGTATTATAGACTTTTCTAGCTGCCAATTAAATGGCATTTAGCTACAGTGACAGTGGTATGTTGTTTTGGGTCTGCAGAAAGCACTTGCTCATGCTAGAAAATCTGGGACATTTTGTTTCGGATACAGGGTTCTTACTGGACTGGATTTTCTATCCCTCTGTATTTTTACTGTAGGCATGAAGGATAACTCCTATAAACATCTACTAAATTAATAAATAGTGCAAGGGGCTGGCAGATTATAATTATCAAGTGTCAGTTTGTATACACCTCTTGAGGGTCTGTCCTCCAGTTAGATGATAACTTTTAAACAATGCTAGCTAAATACTAGGGCATTTTATGAGGTTCATATTTTGTCCTATTTGGTCCAGACTGAGGCAGTTTGTCACCAGTTCTATCCTATGGTTCATTTAAATGTTTGTGAGCCTTTGTAATACAAAACTGCCCCTCAAACATGTGGCTCGCTAGACTTTTTCAGTGAAACCAATGCCCCCTGCCTGCTTGTGTCCTTGCCTGCTTGTTCTGGCCCTATCAGTTCTTGTTTTGTTTTGGAAGGGTTTGGGTTTGTTTAGGGTTTTGTTCTTTTAACGGATCATTTATTTGATCCAGTGTAGAGAGTAGCATTAGAGACAGAAACACCAGTAGCGAGGTGTGGAAGGGGCAGCAGCAAGAACCCATGGAAGAGTGGGGAAGAGAGAAACCCTCCCATTAAGGAAAGCGTTCTCAATATCACCACGTCAGTTTCTTCAGAAGTCGTGAGACTCTTTCCAATTATAAATTAACCATAGATTTTCTCAGCTGTATCATGCTTTTAATGTCTGATCAGGCCATGTAGGGGGGGAAAAGGCAAAAAAGTAGCTTGCGTATGTGAACAAACTGTTGCTCTTTGAGAGGTTCCTATAGAGGGCACTTTAATCTTATGGTAGGATGCTAGGTGATGAGGCTGATGTCAGTCCCACTGAAGTGGATGGGCATGTTGTCTGGCTGAAAAGCATCCCCATTTCCAACCCTGCACACGTGAGGTGCTGATCTCAGAGTCTAAATTAACTACTGGCAAATTTTCTTGAAAGCTTTCTTGAGAAAACTGCAGATTTCTGCAGCAAGTGAAAACCTGGTGTTCTTTATTGTTTCCTTTCTTAATACTTCCCTGTATATTAGGTGTGGTCTCAGTACCTGCTGTGAGCCATGAAGTAGCACAACTTCACACATCTTTGAATTGGGCTCTCTTTTGCTCTTGAGCTTGTGTGTTTGCTGTTTTCACTTACCCCATCTCTAAATATCCATTGTCAGCATTTTCAAGGCAAAACACGGACAATAGAAACAAAGTGGGAATTATTTGTTTGGAGCTGGAGAAAAGTGTCAGGTATTCAGGAGAGCAGTTCAATTCATGCTACTGGATTGTGTGCTGCAAAGCATACTGCTTTGTAGTGGAACTTATGAGCTGTTTGAATACCTGAAAAAGGAACTGGTCCCACTCTGCTGGAAAACAGAAGGCAGGAGCTAGGGAAGAGCTGAGGAATCCCAGCTCTGGGATTTATACAGGCATCCATTCCCACTCAGAGGAGCAGGAATAGACAACCCTGAAGGAAACTGGGGATCAATACATAACAGGATCTGTAGGATTCGTGGGGTCTTTCTCATAGTGAAGGGCCAATCCAGTAGCTGAAGTTATGTCCATGTCTGACCTGAAGGACGGTTAATGGATTTTTCTGTTGGATAGTTTGTTCCATTCTTTACTTACATAAGGTAAAGCTACCGAGCTGTAGCATTTATCTGCCTGCCTTGGAAGACAGTCAGACCAGCATGAATGGGCATCCCATAGAACACATTATTAGCAGTATTGTCAGTATCAGCTGTTCAAAGATGATGGATTAGGTCCTTTAAATTTTGTGATACTGTTTTAAAAGTCATCTGATATCAAAACACAGGACATTTTGGATAATTTATATCTTGCTTCTGAGCCTTCATTCCTCTTGGTTACCCAGGAGGTTGGACGAGATGGCTTTTCTAGGTTGCTCCCAGCCTGACAGTGCCTTTCAAAAATCACAAGGGGTAGAAATCCTATAGCTGTGAAGTGTCTTCTGAAGTAATTTCTAATATTCCTTACAATGTAAAAACCTGCAATTGAAAATAAAACATCAAGGATCATAAAGATGTCAGAAGTCCTTGGTTGTAACAAAATAAAACCTAAACATAGTTTAATTTTGCCTAGCTTCTCTTTGGATGAAATACATTATGTATCTTTACTGTCTTAAAGAATGGCAGTTCGGGTGACAAACATCTCTCCTGACATACTTTGGTCATTGGTCAAATTCTGGTGTACCTTAGCCAGCAAGCAGCTCTCGAGCCACCTGCACACTCGCCAGGACATGCTCAGTGGAGTAGGTGTTCTGCATCACCATGTAATTTTGGCCATGAGAGCTAAGACCTGTCTCTCTTCAGAGGTGATCCCTTCTAACTCCAGGGTGAACTGGCTACTTTATGCAAGGGAAAGGAGACCACCCTCCGAGTTTTTCTTTCCTCTAAAGTTGGCAGCAATTAACTAGTCATTTCCTCAGCTTTTTGACACTGGGACTGGCCTGGTTGTTCCGCTCTTAATGAAACTCTTGTGGTGTAATAAAGAAGGATATCCGTAATACAGACCTGTATAGACAGGACAGGGCAAAGTCAGAAGAACTTTCCAAATAAAAACTTCTGGGCAGCCCTGTGATCATTCCCAAGCTAGTCTGTGCTACAAGCTATTGTAAAGGCATCTCAACTCCCATTATGCCTAACCTGCAGAAGGCCTCTTCCTGGCAATGGCTCGTGGTGCCAGATCCACCAGGAAGCATAGTCTTTTCAGAACTGTTTAGAATTCACAAGAGGTGGTTTTGTTTATTGAAAGTGCAGCCTCGGTCTCAGCTGCTTTAAATTTGCCATTTGCTGCAGAATTTGTTCAAAGGGCGGCGCTGGGATAGCGAAAACTCAGACTCATGAGATGTTTGTAGGAGTCTTTGATCTCAAAATCCTTCTGTTCCAAACACAGTGGTAACATAGCAATGACAGTGTTTTGTTCTTTAGGAGACTCACGAATGTTGGGGTGTGATTCGGACTATCTGTGTGGTGTAATATTATGGGCTTAACACCAAGCACAGCAAAGTTCATGAAAGTCTCACCATCACCATCAGTGGCTTTTGGATTAGGCCACATATGTGCAGGCAGCTCATCCTGAGCATAGAAAGGCAACACAATTTTCTAAATGCGGGATGAAATAAAGGATGACTCTAACAGTAGATGTATCTGCAAAGGGAAATGTAGTCAGCATGAAACTGCAAGAAGCTTATTGAAATTTTATTGTATGTTGGTAACAAAAACATATTGGGCTAATGCAAATATGCAATTATAGTCAGTGCAACAGAGTTAATCCCTCAAAAAGTCTTAAATATTTTTAAAAATAATTTTTGGCTCTATGTTCTGACTGTGTTTGCTTTCCTCAAATATTTTAGCAAACAGGTTTACTTATAGAAGTATTCGTGTTGTAACAAGATATTTGAGAATACTTGCTAAAAATGTATTTTTAGTAAATACTACTAATAATGAATGCATGTTTGCTCTAGAAACCAAACTACAAAAGTTGTGCTGAGTCTGACCAAAGAATGTGAGTAATGCTAGGTGGAGAATAGCTCCACTGACAACTAGCAAATGTGTCTTTGACTGTCAGATACCTGCACCAAGCTTGTTATTAGATGGTTGATTATTATAAAAAAATTGTGGTTACCAAACAATTTGGATACACTGGAAGAAATTTGATTCTTACCATATAGAGCAAATATGTGGGAAATAATCAGTCGCTAAGGCTTACTTAGCTCTGGTCAAAATGAAAGAGGTGAAATATCACAGCATATTAATACAGTGCAGGAAATAATACAAAACTCCGCTCTGCCCAGCACAGCGACGGATGATGCTCCCGTGTTACCAAGAGGGCAGACATCCTCACAGGGCACCGGAGCAGCGAGGGGAAAGAGAAAGGGAAGCCAGGGCTCACACCACCCTCCCTCCCCGCCTTCTCGGCCTCCGGGGCTACCCCTCAGCCCCGCTCCGGCTGAACCGAAGCGGCACGGCGAGAGCGCAACCAAGGGCCCGGGAGGCGCCGCCGGGCCCGGGGGGGAGCGGGGCCGCGGCGCGGTGGGTTGCTGGGATACCGGCGCGGTGGGTTGCTGGGATACCGGCGCGGCTGAGGGCGGCCCCGGCAGGCCCCGCGGCCCGGGCGGCCAGGCCGTTGTGCCGGCGGCCTCGCTTAGGTCCGTGTCGGGGACCCGCGGGCCTTCTCGGTACCGAAACCGAGCCCACGGCGGCAGCCAGGAGCACGGTACGTCCCTGCCCGTACTGGAACATGTCCGCCAGCCAGCACCTCCGCTGCACGGCGAGGTGAAGATTTTTCAGCTAAGACGTTGTCAAATGATGGAAAGCAGACCGAGTGACGCGAGCCGCAGCTCCCTCATCCCTCCTGCCTCCTGCCGAAACCTTGCTGAAAGAAAAATAAAGAAATTTTTAATCACATTGTGCCTAACCAGTACGTGAAACACCAGCGAAAACAAGCTCGCCAGGACCACGGGGCAGGCGCTGGGCCGTGGGCACTGCAGGCAATCGCCCGCTCTGTTAGCCAGAAAACAAACACCGGTGGCAGAGGTGAGGGTGAGCCAAATGTTGCAATGGCTGGAGAGCAGCTATGCCACTGAAAATCCACGAACCAATTTGTTTTTAAACTACTACATGGCAAGAAATGAGATACCAAGCTTGGCACAAAAGGACCCTGGAAAATTTGATTTATGCCTCTCTTTTCACAGAGCTGTTATAAATATTCATAATATTTGCAATTTTGGAAAAAGCGGTTGTTCTGGCATGTAGTTTGGAATAGAAAACTAACTTCCAGGCCGTTCTCTGCAAGGATGAAACTGGAGTCAGGTTACTGCCCTATTGCAGAATGTGCTTTTGTTACTGAAAAACCGCTACACTGCAAAGTTTTCAGGAGGTTCACAATGTGGCTGGAGTATTAACTAAAGAGAAATGCCTAAGTAATTGATGGTGGATTTCAGTGAATGAGCTGAAGGAAATGAAACACGGGGTTACACCATCAATGGCAAAATATTGCCATGGCAATGGGTAGCTTTGCCAGGAATAAACAAACAAACAACAACAGGCCTCTTCTCTTTCAGCAAAAAGTTAGAGAATTTTCTGTTCTCGCCTCAGCAAAGTCTATGCTTTTGGACATCTCAGAGGGGAGAAGATAGTGTACCCTACTTACGCAAGTCCCACACATCCAGCTCCCTTCTTAGTCGTACAATTAAATCATTTCCAGAGCAAGAAGTAACCTTTGTACCCAGGGGAAGGCATCAACATTTGCTTTATAATGATTTCAGTGCTTTGGTTACTGTAATTCTGTACCGTTTTCTTACAGAAGGTGGAAAGGCTCAGGAACAACGCAGCTCTGTGTCACTCCTAGTTGAAGTCAGTCCTGCTTCAGGAGAGACTGCTGACAGGGAAGATCTCCTTATGAGCAAAAACATGGGTCCGCACTTAAATTAATAAAGAGCTTTAAAAAAAGCACAGCGTGGAGAGCGAGGGAGCTGAGAAAGTGCGAGCTGCCCTTTTCCGCAGGCATGGGTGCCAGGCAGGGAGCGTGCTGATGCACAGGCACCGGAGTCCTCTCCCAGCAGAGCCTTAGTGGCAGCCCTCTGCCTCTGGAAGCTTTCTGGACCTTTCTGGCCATCCCCAGTCCCTCAGAGGATGCAGTCCCACCACCAGGTGGGAGCTCTGTGGGTCTCCTCTCAACCCAGGGAGACAGACCTCAGCCACCGCCCGGGCAAGGACTCAGTAATGTTGGGGTCCTGCCTAGTGTCTGTACGCTGAGTTTCTTGCAGTTTTGCAGGCTGTTGTTCCCTTTTGCCATCTTCCACGCGTTGCACCTGAAATTCCCACTGGGCACTCATATCTGGGTATGTGCTACGCCTTGCTGGTGTTGTTCTGGAAGAAGACAGACATGGCCCAATGTTAGGCTTGAGATTTCATGGCCTGTAGAGCAGGAGCAACAGGCCAGAGCCAGGTGGCCATGTGGAATCAGAGGAGTAACCAGCAATGAAGAGAGAGCTGGCTTACGGGTGTCTCCTGGTGAGGAGGCAGCACCTATGTGAAGGAGCCAACGGTGAGCACGACTGTATTAAAGCTCATACTGTTGGGTTGACCCTAGTAGACTCTGTTATCTGTGTAACGCAAACAGTGCTGCCAGTCTGATGGGGATGTGTCAAGACCTATTAAAGTTCGCAAAACTCTTCTAATAGCAATCCGATATTGAAAAAAAAAAAAAATCATCCCATATGGCTTTCCAGCTATTTGGCATTCAGTAGTTTTGTCTTACTGTGCTTTATATAATAACACTTAGATGCTGCTTAAGTTCCCTATAAAATATTTAATGTAGTTTACTGTAAAGTCTTCAGGCTGAGGACTGTTTCTTACAGAGTATTCATACTGCACCTAGCACTAATTTCAATTGCTGCCTCCAGACAGTTAAAAATTCATTATTACTATCAAGATCTGTCCCTACCCTGTCACTTTTCAAAGAAGGTCCATTCTTAACTACAGGTTTAACATAGATAGTGTTTAAATAACAATTTTCTTTTTTCCATCTAAAATGATCAGAACAGTCTCCAAACAAATTTTTTAACTTGAACTTTTAATTAATGTTAACCATTTTGAACCGTGCTTGATCCACTTTATTTAACCAGCTCAGAAAACACATAACAAATAAGAATGGTTCTTTTTCTTAAAAAAAAAAAAAAAAAAGGAAAAGGAAAAAAAAGCAGCAGTTGGGGTCTATTTTGCATGAGAAAATATTTTGTTTAGGAATGACGGTTGTAGGCATTCTCTCATACATTGTAATATTTTCCATGTGTGGCAGCTTGTTTTTCAGTGGTACAAATATGTGCAATAAGGGCTAAGGATAAAAATTAATCTCACAGCTTTTGCAGCAATGCTTTTGATGGTTTCACTCAATTTAATTTTCCTGTGGATGCTGCCGTTACTTCTGCTGCTTGCAATATGTGAAGCATAATTCTGAAAGGTTCACGAGGTTGTAGGGATCCAGTAAGAGATGACTGATTTCTCTCCCCACACACATACACTCCACCCCACACCCACTCACCCACCCACCAGCAAAACATAATGCTGTACTATTTTTGGTAACAGGGAAAGGGCCTCCCTGTGAAAACAGAAAGCAGTGTATTTCTCAGTTACATCACTTTGCAATCTAATGCTGTGTTGTGCTCAGTGTTTTTGTGGTGATGCAAGTCTTTTTTTTTTCCTCTTTTTTTTTTTTTTTTCTTCAGCCGGTTGGATTTTCCCCATCTTACAGCACCTCGCAGGTCTCTTCTCTGAGCAGTACGTTGCCTGAGTGAGTGGAAACATACAGATCAGCTGCAGGTTTCTGTCTACAGAAACAGAGTGAAAGAGAAAGAAAAGGGTTGGGAAAGCAGAGACAAATATTGACCTGGACTTATAGAAAGACATCCAATGGCTGAATAAAGAACCCCTGTTCATGTTTTGGGATATTCTTTCAACTGGCTGGAACGAGAGCGGATCAAAAGAATGGGAAATGCCAGCAGACCCTTTAGAAGAATTGCTTATTTCTTTTGCCTTTTATCTGTGCTTTTGCTGACTGAAGGGAAGAAACCAGTGAAGCCAAAATGTCCTGCCTGGTGTACTTGTACCAAAGATAATGCTTTATGTGAAAATGCCAGATCTATTCCTCGCAGCGTTCCGCCTGATGTTATCTCACTGTAAGGGCTGTAAGCATTTGGTTCTTTAATTTATGATTTAAAATGAACTACGATGTGTGGTGTTTTCAGTGCATACAGAAGGATGCTTGCTGCAGGGAGTACCTCCAGCATTCAGAATCATCAGCTAATGTGTTAAAATTGTGCTGCATCCTTGAATCCTGATTTTTACATCTCTTTCATCTGTCTGTCTGTCTGTCTGTGTATGTGCACACATCCCATTTTATACCTTCTTCTATACTACATGAAACCTGTAACATTCATTTTTTTGGTTTTTTTTTTTTTTTACTTATATAAATAAATTTCTCTGTGATGACCAGATCAGTATTATAACCATGGATATATGAGACTACATTAATATAAGGTTGTTTTTTTCTTCTTTCCAGATCCTTTGTGAGATCTGCTTTTACTAAAATCCCAGAAGGGAGTTTTTTGCTCACACCATCTCTGCAGCTTCTGTGAGAAATATTTATATGATACATTTTTTGTTGTGAAATGTATATGTATCCACAAATATGATAGAAAGGGTCTCAGTATTAATTTTATAAGAAGCAGCAAGAGGAGATTCATTAGATGGCAAAATAGAAGACTTTTTAGCAATTTGAAAGATAGTGCATGTTTAATTTTTTTCAAAGTGTATCTACTTAGTGTTTTGCAAGGCTATCTGTTGTCAGTACTACTTTGAATGATTACATGCTGAAGCTTTCAGTGACAGAACATATGCTATCTTTATTATACTTTAAGTAACATTACAGTAGGGATTTGAGCATTGCAACAACTATTCTTGTTTCTTTTCTGCAGTCCTGGGGCCTGATCCCAATATAAAGCTGCCCGTTTGCAACTCCCATCGACTGTGAGCTCAGAACCCCTCAGATCAGGCCCTTCATTGCAGTGGGACAGGTCCTGAAGTCCCTTTCCATGTAAAATTGCCGTTGACTTCTGTGGAAGTTTAGTCACTTCAGTGGGAGTTTTGCCTTCGTAGTGCCTGGATTTGACCCTATTTGTTATTTCATGTTCTTTGGGGGAAAAAAAACCCAAACAAACCAAAAAAAGTAATGAAGATTTTCTTCCAATTAAAAAAAAAAAAAAGGCAGCTATTTCAAAATCAAATACTGCGATGAGGTATATGCAGAAATAGAATATTTTGGGGTGTTTAAATATTAGATGCATTTCTGTACAGGATTTTTACAGGCTCACAGGCTTTCCTAGAAGTGTGGGCATACGATTATATAATTGTGAGCTATACGGAGGTAGAGGGGGTGTAACCCGAACTGTTTATAGTGGATGTGCTGCCAGCCTGACACACACACAGATTTGTCTCAGAAATCCGGCAAGGCAGACTCCCCCATCTCATCAAAATCAAAATTGGACGTCTGTCCCAGGCTGACTTCCCGCACACTCTGGATGTGGTCAGAGGTGTAATGTTGATGTATTGGAGCCCTACGGCTGTTAGATTACACTGCTGGTGCACGGATAGCTGAAGCCCTGACCCTAGCTGTACTCTGCTACCTCAAGTGGAGCTGATAAGGAGGTGCAGACGTACTGTACAATTTTGGATACAGGGTAAATAGGTAAATGCGGTTACTATGGAAACCTAAATGCTTTTCCATGGTGCTTTATTTCAGAGCAGCTTTTCCCAGGTGGTCACAGATCACAAAAGGGACACATTTCACATAATTCCTGCAATGGGCCTTTGAAAGGAAAAAAAAAAGAAATAGCAGCATTGGTGGAGCTTGTATCTGAAGAGAGTGAGTAGGACATCATCTCTCTTGGCTACGATATGCCACCTACACGTAGCGATCTCACTGCCAGGGGACCCAGAATTGGGTAGGGTGGAGTAGGACAGACACAGTCTTTTTATTTTGAGTTATTACAGTGCCCGGCGCAGTGGGGTCTGTGTCTCTGGTGATGGCTTTTGGCATTTTAGTAATGGTAATAATTTGCACGATCTGATGTATACTTCACTGAAATGCTCGTTCTAAGCTGCTGCTAATCAATGCTGCAACAAAAGCTCTGACCCCAGAAAAGCAGGTTTTGTTCTATTATTGGCTTTGATAAGAGATCTGTTAAAATGGTGCAAACAATCCACAGATTACTTACTTCTGCTACCTAGCATTTCTAAAAATACTGCTGATTACTTTTCCAGATATATTTCTAACATGGTAGCTGAGCTGCTTGCCATCTTTGGAAAGTCAGGCTGCGGATCTAAGGCAAATGACTCCTTGAACACAGACCATAGGAGCAGGATTGTACAATACAACAGTTTGTAAGTGGGAAAGAAAAATTTCCACCTTTGGCAGAAGATAGTAAGGGAAATAAGAATATGGAAAACTCATGTTAATTAAAAATTAAAGTAAGTTTTAGCTTTGCATTATTATAGCTGTATTGGTAGGTTTAATTTAGCCAATAGCAAAATTTAGCAACCTATACATATTTTTACATAATAGCCCCCAGCATTACATTTTTAGAGTTAAACTGTGAGTTGGTATCTCCACATTTCACATTTCTAAGATTGGTATATATCTGCCACTACAATTATTTGGTACTATTTTTACTTTAGTAGTGGCAATGGTCTCTGGAAAAGTCATGGTCTCATTGTGCTAAACACTACTCCTAAGTCTCAGGCCAGGAGAGCTTTTCTTCTTGAATAGTATAGATGGTATGCTCTGTGCTCTTCATGTGACAACAAAAATACGAAAGACCTACACAGCTACAGTGAAGTGCCAGCAGGAGTGTTCCTTAAATGTCAAGAAAATCTTCTGCTCTCATCTCCAGCACTCATAACTCTGTGTATCAGCAACATGCTGAGGGTGCCCTTATAAACTGATGACATGAACGTCCACAGAAAGAAGGGAGTTAATCATGGCACCAGGGTCCGCACCTGCTAGCAGCATACAGTTCCTACTAGGCAATATAGTCGCTAGTCACAGTGCAGTATCTTCAGCCTCTGTCCCCAGAAATAGCTAGCTGGTGGGTCACAGATCAAGCAAATCTGGTGTCTGAGGTCAGAGAGTGCGAGAAAAGCCACTTTGTGCATCAAATATGCATGATACAGCCATTGGGAGGAGGTACGAGATGGGAGGTAAATGAGTTCATCAGGTGCAAGACCTATGCTATAAGCCTGGTGATCTCTAAAATAGCTGTGCTAGTTAAAGAGATACCACTCTGTTCTTTAAATTACAAGGAGGGTAGAGAGCAGAAAAGGAAAAATTATCTAGTGAAATCACATCAGAAAAGTAAAATTAGTTGCAGGCAGCAGATTTACTAAATTGGTCTTCTGGTTCACAGATTTTACAAAAATACTTATTTCCTCTAAGAAAGAAAATATTGTTTCTAACAAAAAGGAAGAATTTCCTGCTTATATTTTGCATACCTATATAGGAACATATTTAAAGTGGCAGAAGCACAGTCTGCAACAGCCAAGTGAGCAAATGAATCAACTGCAAGCAATTTATTCTGAATGCAAACTTCAAAATAAGATATTAACTTATTAAGTGTATTAATTCATTCTTGCAAATCTTGCATTCCTGAATGCCTAAGGATGTCACAGTGTAAATCTATTTACCCATCAGGTCCAGCTGAATAAAATATAGATACGCATCTACTATTCCACTGGGGTAAAGTTCATCGTACTTGACAATGCCTCACCATATTAAGGGTGTGGCAGACCAGAGCTGAATTAAAATGGACAAATGCAAACATGGCTGATATAAGCAGAAATGAAGCTGGAAAAAATTGATACTAGTCCACTTTTAATGCTTACAAAATTACATAAAATTAAATGTGTTGCTGGTATTTTTACTGCTAGATGGATGAAAAATACGTGCACGCGCTAAGAGCTACCTCCAGCAGGTATAATGTGGTCTTAAAAATAGTTCTGATTTGAACACCGACTAAATGAAGAGATTTTCCATTTTTTTTTCTCAGTAACTTCTCAGTACCCTCAGGTCAAATATGCTCACAAGTTTAACTCGTATGTTAAGGGATTTTCCTGCCTGTCAGTGGTGCAAATTCAACCTGATGTCTGGCTAACCAGCTGGATACTTTCCCTATGTTATCATCAAAAGTAAGTGTTCTTCAAGACAATTTAGACCTCTGCAGTACTTGAACATTTCATTGTCGTACAAGTTTGTCTCCAGTGGTGCTTGTACAATCCCATTGTTTTACTGGCATGATAAACCCACGTTTACATCCCACAGAAGTCAATGGAATTTTATCGGATGGCCCCAGTATGCAAAGCAAGTTGTTTGTTCCTTCCCTTTGCACCAGACTATGGTGCAATGTATCAGCCTTACAATCCTGTAGTGCTTGCACAGACAAAACCATGAAACCAGGCAGTGACAATTTGGCCTACCATGGCTTGCTGAACCGTTTTCTAAAGATGCTAATAACCTAATGGTCTTCTGTTTTGCATCTCTTTACACAGGTTGTTTACATCCAACACTTTTGATGTTATTAGTGATGATGCTTTCATGGGCCTTCCTCATCTAGAATATTTGTGAGTGGACAAAAGTATATTTCCTGGCATTATTGAATAGAGTGGGTGGGCTTCCGAGTTCCAGGCATTGCTTTGACCAGAATGACTTTACGACCCGTTACAGGTTCATAGAGAACAACAGCATTAAGTCAATTTCAAGAAATACTTTCAGAGGACTGAAATCTTTAATTCACCTGTAAGTAAAGTGGTTGAATATATTGCTTGGTATATTTAATATAGTAACCGAACCACTGTGTTGTTTAATTTTGCATTTTGGTATATAGCTGTTCACATTTGTTTAAGCAGCATTTGTAGTAATTTAATTAGAATGCTAATCTTTGTGTTTCCACCAAAGACTTCCAAACTGTGGCATGTGCAGAAGGCCGAGACCCAAACGGCTTCCAAGCAGGACATGTTTGGCAGTAGATCCCCAACTTTCTCTGCTCAGAGCACTGGGGACTGTGCATGTAGGAGCAGGGAGAAAGCAGGATGGGTTGGGAAGCTTGGCACTGACAAGGCGAGTCCCAGTTTGGGACTTGGAGAGGTGGAAGTTAGGAGCTGTGGTCGGTGATGGGCTGCCACGCTGGTGAGAGGCTGAGGGGTGGACACACACTTCTGCCCAGGTACCCCAGTCTGGCGTGGATCCAGGAGAATATTACAGCCATTCCTGGGACCAGCCATTGCTGCCTGTACCCATGTCCACTTCAGCCAGTAGCCCTACCCAGCAGAATCTGACCAAATCAAATTTGAAAATTCCCACCCCAAACAATTTTAAATAGAAGAGTTGCAACAAGACACACCTATTACTACTTACCGATCCACTTCTTCCACTTAACTGTAGGGCATATCAGCCTTTAGACTTCGACAGGATCGGCTTCGAAGCCCTGCATTGTACCCCGTCCTCTCCTGCACGCAAGCCAGAGCATCCCACGGTCAGGATCTGCCACTCACTGACACCAGGGGCTGCTTAACATTCCTCATGTTGCTGCTCAGCCCGTCGGCTATCCTGGAAACACGGCCAGACCCTTGCCCTCTGACATGCTGCAGCCCCCTCGCTGCGTTAGCCGAGAGGGGAGATTAGTCAAAGGTGCTCTGACTGCTAATGCGGCCGTCAGGAGCACGAAATGCCCCCGCTTCCCATGCTCACACCAGCGGAGGCATTTCTCACGCTGTGCTCAGCAGTTGAAACGCACACTGGCAACAAATAACCTGTAACATTTCACTGCGATCACAAGAGTAGCATCCTCATGCTCTGAGCTAGTACGATAGGTTTTGGACAGGCTTTTGTCTCTTATCTTAAATCAAATTTATTTTATTATAATTTTATTATTTTATGTATTAAAATTTTATTTCAGCAAGCAATACATTTATTGAAAATACAATATGTGCTGTAAGAAAACATAAAAATTACAAAAATACTGTAAGAGAAGGAGGCTAAAACATCTGGGGCATGCCTGACATGGGTGTATACCCAGCTCTGAGCATTTGCATTCTGAAGCATATATCTTGGGGTGTGTGCCATAGGCAGGGGAGTGGATTCCGACCTCTTGGCCTTAACTTAATAACCTCCAAGAGGGTTTTGAAACAGGTCATTTAACTTTTTCTTTCATATATTTTGACACAGGAGAGAAAGCAAAGGGTCCATTTTAAATAGTTAGTGCATAAATATAATAGTTGAACTGCATTTCACCACATCCTTTACCACATAGTAAATGTACCATAAACCACTTTACTCTTCCCTTTTTGGTCAGAACAGACAAGACTCACAGCTGGGTGAAACCGAGCCTACTGTGACTACTCGTGTATATAGAGTTACTTAAAGAATGGCTCTAGGCCTGCAGAAGAGCAAAGAGAGAGGAGAGGGAAAAAGGCCTATAAACAGGCTGTGCACATCCCATAAAAATCCATATTAGAGGTATAGGCATAATTATGGTATTGTTAGAAAAGGCAGATAATTGGATAAGGCTGGTAACTGGGACCCTATCTTCAAAATAGTTATGCACATGAATAGCTTTATATTCACAAATGGGTCCAGTACATTATTTATCATATTCATTTACTTATTTAGTAGCTGTTGCTGCCAGTGAGCAAATTGCTTCTCTAACACAGAGGAAGGCACAGTTTTGTGTCCACAGAGCATACAGTCCAAGAGTAACATCTTGTCTTGCCTGTTTCTGGGGATGCTTCAGCAGTGTCATAAGAGAAAACATGCAAAAGATAGAAGCACATTGAGGAGCCACTGCGGTTTGCATGTGGTTGCATGCACGTTTTTTGGGACATAGATCTGTGCATCATGCTGCTATTGTGCATAGAGCGCTATTCATGAGGACAATGAGAAATTTGCAGAAAACAACTGCAAAGGCAGGTCCATTAACCACAGAATATGACTAGTTTAATCTGCTTGCAGAACCACTCCCTGCCCTTTGGGGAATATTGCACATACACGTTAAGAATAATCAGTTGGTGCCCTGAGGCATTTCTCATTTAAGAAACAGGAGAGTACTTGTGTACAGAAAATATTTTAAAAAGAATCATAGTAAATAAGCATACAAATGAGTTCCATGAAGTCAGAGGAGATGAACTTTGTTCTATTTATTCTGTTCACGTTCTTTTCACAACATAACTTTTACAATGTGGTAAGCTATCCAAACATTTGTAGTTTTATAATGCAATTAACTTTGATAATTACTATGTGTCCTTATTGTAAAATAGAGCCATCTAGTATTTATTGTTATGCAACACTATTCGTGTTCTGCTCAGAGCAGATTTAAGAAAAGGAAAATTAAAGAAAAATAGCTTTTTTTTACTAATTTATTAATTTAATCTCAAAATCTTACAGTTAGGATTGGAAAATAATTTCTATTCACAATATATAATTGTATTTCTTTCAGAACTGCGACCATAAGTCTAACTGCATGTTTGATTCAACCTTTACTCTCTTATTATAAACCAAACACCATGTACAGCACCATCTAGGAAAGACAGTGTTTTCTAATAAATAAGTATGCTTTTAGCAGTGGAATATAAAATACATAATTTTCATCAAAAAATTGGCAAACGCGTAAAACTTGTGTAATTTTTCTGTCAATCATATTCTCACAGCAGCGGCGAACCACTGGTACTTCCAAGCACATCATCCTTTCAGTTTGCCAGGTTGTAAAGAATATATAGGGCATTAAACCTACCTCAGCTTGCAAGTCTACTTAGCTTTGTCCATATGAGTTAGTTACCTGACTTTTACAGAATTGCTGTGGAGTGTAAAATTAAGCAGAAGTGAAGGACATGATACATACACCAGACAATGTCAAAATGAGATGTACTTTGCAAGCAGTGAAGTCAGAACAGACTAATGGCATCGTTCCATATTTACTATTCCTGATCAGGCAAACAATTTTAAACGAGGCAGTAGACCTAGTACGTCCACGCCTGTTCTTGAATTTAAGTATATGCCTAAGTGGCTTTGCTTGGCTGGAGAAATTGCAGTTAATTAATAACTTTTATGTTTACAAGCAAAACCAGAAGAGGTTCTAAGTCTTACTAGCTACAGATTCTAATTGGGATCATAAACTAGAATGATTTCGTTTCATTTTAATTTCTTCTCATAAGTAATAAATAATGTTGTTAATCAAAAGAGGTGTGAGGTGTAAGCTATACCCTACAACATTATTCTTTTCCTGTCATGCCCTCAGTGACATCTTGGAGAACCCAGACCTTTGGTGGACTCACACAGACGTGTCTGAAATGTAATATATTGCTTGTTCAAAGCCTGCTCACTTTTCCTCATCACTTTTACTAGCTGGAATACTCACTGAATTTAAACGAGTTTTCCCAACATTGAATATTGGGAATTGACGGCAGTTTATTGCTGGTCTCATACACACGTACTCACGCATATGCGCATATTCCAGGAAAGAAATTCATGCTGATCAGCAATTTCTTGTCTATTACTGCCTATTTCCAAAAACTACGAGCTAAGCCTAAGTCCAGCGGAATGAATTAAGATTTTGCTTCAGGAAGAGATACAAGAAAGTGAGGGGATTGCAGTAATATGAACACGGTGTCTTGGTATCTCATAAGGAAAACATTAGTAGATCCAGTCATGACTAATTGTTTTAAAATAATGGTGTTGGCAAAACACCAGAGGTGATTACACTTTTTACCCTGCTAATTGAAGTATTGTAAATGTTGCAAGGCTGCTGAAGAGTCAGAAAGCAGAAGGAGGCATGGCATTTTAGTGGGTGAAAGAGTCACAAAGTAAATGAGCTCTTCTTAAAAGCAATCTTTTAGAACTAAGTGCTGGAGAATACCAGGGTTCTTTAAGAGAAAAACCCCACACAGTATTACACCTTGCAAAAATGCGTAATTTTGTGAACTAGCACTGATACTGAAGTGTCTTTTTTTCCAGGAGCCTCGCAAATAATAATCTCCAATCGCTTCCAAAAGACATATTCAAAGGCTTGGATTCTTTAACAAATGTGTAAGAAAGCAATTAATTAATCTATTAATTATACTAAAAATATAAAGAGATTATTTTAGAGGACATTCTGAGTAGCGATTCAAACCAATAGCCAGTAAATGGGATCTTATTACTGGGTAGAGACTAGCCAATATGGGTAGGCTTGGGTTTTGTCTACTGATCTTGATAATTTGCTTTAGTTTTGACTATTCCACCAGTTATGAAGATAAGTAATATTGTTAGTAGTTACGTAAGAGCGCTGCATGTTCATTAAGACTTAGTGAATGAAAAGGAAGTATCCTTAGGAGTGCATGAGAGAGCATGACATGAGGGGAGGGTGGAAGATATTTAATGGAGTAACATTTCTGTATGCAAATAATTTCTGGGAAGGCTATCTTTTATCACAAAAGCACGTGTTTTAGTTAGTACCATATCCCATACTAAATCTAACTGCAACCAAACCTAAACATGAACTTGTTTAAATATGTAACTTAAATACCAGTAAAAATACTAAATACAGATAAACAGATAAATCCTATAGTTGCTTCACTGAACTATGTCCTGTTTACAACACACTAAATTCTGGTTCACCTGATTTGGGATAATGAGCACAGAACAAGCTTTCCCTGCTCCCTGTATTAGCAAGGTAGGCTGAATTCATAGTGTAGAGCCACAGCAGTAAGTTGTGGAGATGGTCGGCGTATCTGGTAGCGTTACTTGGCATGACTGATCATGGCCAGGTGGTTACACAGTCTGGTCCTGGCACTTGCCTGTTCCTGTACATACGATCTGAAATCTGACTGAAGACAGCTGTAAAAGTCTTAAACAGAACTCCTTTGCTTGTGTCTTCTAAAGCCCTAAATGAGTATATCTACAGGAGACAGCAAATACTGACTGGCTGACCACCAGGTTACATTAATTCCAGTTTTGTAATCTAGAATGCTTTTATTGAGAAAGGCTAATCCAAAAGAAACAACCTCCCAAAATATGGGGCCAACAGTTTGGTAGGCTTTTGTGTACCTGTAAACTCGAGGAAATCAACAAAAATTTCCTACTGATTATCAAGTTAAGTTCTCCTTGATTTCCTTAATAGAATTAAATCAGTGTGGGTTCTGGTATGTAGACTTAACTATGGGTCAGGACAAATTAAGGCGGGAAGGCATCAGTTGAGAATAAGCAAGAGGACATGTATTTAACAAGAGCCCGGTTTATTGTTGTCCTGCAAGGAGGAATACATCATCTGACTACTTATTTTCAATGTATGATTTATTTGTTGTAGGGATCTTAGAGGCAATGCATTTAATTGTGACTGCAAACTGAAGTGGTTAGTGGAATGGCTGGGCAGCACCAATGCAACAGTTGAAGACATTTACTGTGAAAGCCCACCAGAATACAAGAAGCGCAAAATCAATAGCCTCTCTCCGAAAGAATTTGATTGCATTATTACAGGTAATATACTTCAAATTATTTAATCTTGTTAAATTAAAGTCAAAGCTATCTATCTTTTATTCTAGGGTCCATTTTTGCAGGAAGTCTGCATACTGGATGGAACCTCCACTAAAATCAGTAGGAATTCTGTGCAGGTGTAACTCTGACATGCAAATCACTTGGGAGTGGGGTCTTATATTGCAGCCTCTACTCAGACTTTAATATGCTATATAAGGAATTGGAGAACTGGGACATAAACCAGCACCTCTTTTAATTGAAAAAGATTGAAAAACAAGTTGCAGTGCTCCTTTATCAACAGGAAAATTTGACTAGTGATGAAATACTGTAATTTGTAATAAATTGGTATCTGTTAAGCAGATTTTTTTTCAGTACAGTATGGAAAGTATCTCTGTAATTATCATATGTTGTATGCACTTTTGCAGAATTTGAAGTCTATCAGTCCCTGCCATACCAATCTCTGTCAGTAGATACTTTCTCATACATGAATGACGAACATGTGGTTATTGCTCAGCCTTTTACTGGAAAATGCATCTTTCTTGAATGGGACCATGTAGAAGTGATGTTCAGGAATTACGACAACATTACAGGTATGAACACTGCTCAACAAACAGTATTACAACAGCTGATCCAAAAAGTGGCGCTAACTCTGTCTTTTGTTTTTATAGGTACTTCAACTGTTGTGTGTAAGCCTATAGTTATTGAGAGTCAGCTGTATGTCATTGTCGCGCAGCTGTTTGGAGGCTCCCACATATATAAAAGAGATATTTTTGCTAATAAGTTTATAAAAATTCAGGATATTGAAATCCTTAAAATCCGAAAACCCAATGACATTGAAACTTTCAGGATTGCTGAAGACTGGTATTTTGTTGTTGCAGACAGTTCAAAAGCTGGTTTCACCACGGTTTACAAATGGAATGGGAATGGATTTTATTCCCATCAGTCTCTGCACGCCTGGTACAGAGATACTGATGTGGAGTATCTTGAAATATCCGGCAAACCACATTTAATTCTGTCAAGTAGTTCCCAAAGACCTGTAATATATCAATGGAACAAAGGAACAAATGAATTTGTTAAGCGTTTTGATATCCAAGATATGGAAGATGCATATGCAGTGAAACATTTCAAAGTGAAAGAGGATGTATACATTTGCTTAACAAGATTTATTGGGGACTCTAAAGTAATGAAATGGGGTGGTTCAGCATTTTTGGATTTACAAAGGATGCCATCCCGAGGGTCAATGGTATTCCAACCGCTTCAGATAAGTAATTATCAGTATGCCATTCTTGGAAGTGATTATTCTTTCACTCAAGTCTATTATTGGGATGCTGAAAAGGCAAAATTTGTGAAGTTTCAAGAATTAAACATACAGGCACCAAGATCTTTCATACATGTCTCCATCGATAAACGAGATTTTCTCTTTGCTTCAAGTTTTAAGGGAACTACATTGATTTATAAACATGTCATAGTTGACTTAAGCGCATGACACTCATAATTCTGAGATTACATCAGACTTTCTACCATAAGTGGACAAAATGAACTAAATGCATGATGACTCTCTTATCTTACTTCCAAATGAATGCCTTTAAAAGTTGAGATTGCTAGAACAAAGTATTACTAGTATCTTCATCTTTAATTGTCAAGTCTAGTGGTGTTGGAAGTTGCATTTTTTAACAAAAAGAAATTAAATTAACTGTTCTTTGCATCCACGGTATGTAAATATGTGTGCAACTGCATCTGTTGCTATAAAGAATATTAAGATGTACTTTTCCGTTTATTTATTCACCTGTTTGAAACAACTGCCAAATAAAATGTTTACATTTTGTGTCTTTCACATTCCAAATATTATTTGCAGGTGATACTTTTAATTTGTGTATATATTATACACATATAAAATAAACCCAAGAGGCATATTTCCCAATGCAGTGTCGTACTGCATGGAAAATGCACAATAGCAAAGATCGGGTGGGTTTTACATATAACCAGAAGTTCTTGATAAAAGTACAGCATGGAACCCCAATTCTCTAAATGATCACTTGGACATATCCTTGCATTTGTGTGAAGCTTCACTGATTTAAACAGGATTCCACGCAGAAAAAAAGGGTTCAGTTACACAGGTCAGGTTGTAGGATGGAAGGGTCAATTATATACATCCAGTTGTAGGATGGGGCTTTGTACTGTGTATGGTTGGAAGTACCTAATTTAAAAAAAAACACCACAAATCAACAGAATAAAAGCCGATGTAAAGGTCTTTCTTCCTCCACCTCATGCTGAAGCAGCACAAAACAAATGTCTGGTATGACACCAGGGCTGTTACTGTACTGAAAGCTAGAGGTACAGCTTATTTCTCAGCTAGCATCATTTCTGTATCTGAACTGTCACACATCACTCGCATGAATTCTGTGTATCCCTGACAAGTCTTTCCACTGTAACTGCAATTATGAAATCTTCAATGAATTTATTAATTATTTGAATGAAGTTAGTGAATGTGAAGTCGTTTTATTCCACTGTCGTGCAATGAAGTTGAGTAAGAGATTCTTCTGAAATTCAGGGAACTTTGTGACAGGCCAAATTCAGCTGGTGTAGTATATGCAACTCCAGGGAAACTACCTAGATCTGTTAAATTATGCCAAGCCTGAATTTCGCATGAAAATCTATTACAAACTCAAAGTTAAATAATCTTTTGTTTACATACATCTAGTGCATCACTTGGGAGAAACCACTACTGCTGCTGAAGATCATTTGGTGCAGCTCAGGAATAGCGCTCAAGTTGATTTTAGACACCTTTGCACTTGAAGTTATCAAGCCTTGTGCTTCAGTGCCATCTTTAAAATATGCACATGAATATTGTAATGTTTATACACATTTCTAACATTCACAGGCATTGGTTGGCAAATAAGACTTATCATACTATGCATGCCACCTAATCACACAAGCTGATTGATGATTGAGACCCCAAAAAAACAGAGCAGCTTCAGCCTCAGTCATTTTTCCTTTGCTTACGGTGCTGCTGAGAGCACCTGTTAGGACAGCAGAAAAATAATCATTAAGAAAAAAGACATGTAATGTATATTTTAAGAAGCCAATCTGAAACAGTATTCTTCTGTAATAAAGAATAGAGTTTTTTATATTAAATGTTGTTTGAAAACAAAAATCCCATGTGAACAATGCTACTCTATTCAGTTAATTTTTCTGATGCCTTTTTATCCATAGCTGCCTATGCTCTGGTCAGTATTTGGCTTAATAATTACCTATTCCATAAATACTTACAGAGTGATTAAAAAGATTTTGAACTATGTTTCACAGTTAAAACCTCCAATTTTTTTCTTAACAAATATATTTTCAAAAAACATCTTGATAAATCACCACTCACTTGACAGGTTTCCTTAGTTTTCATATGAGCATGATTTCAAACCCCAGATGAACTCAAATAGTCTCTTGTATTATTTCTCAGTGTTGGCTGCACAACTGTGATTGTCAACTCAGTCTGTCCATCTCTTCTTCAATCCACCTCGCATGGCCAAGGAATGATGTGAAAAGTCATGAACTGGTCTCCAACTGACCAGCAAATCATAAGTGTTTTCTACTTCATCTTGACTTTTGTTTCAATCTTTTACTTAAGGCCCTGTTGAATTACTTGCGCTGATTCTGATCTGATTTCTCCCATTATACTTGCCTACATGCACTCTCTATCAAATTATATAAATACTGGCTACGTATCCTTCTCATTAGGGACATATTAGGGCCATCTCGCTGAGTTTAAGTGGAGTTGGATAACCTTGCTAATCTGCTACCAACATTAATTTACAAACACTCTACCCCAATATATTGCCTCACAATCATACCTTGAGAAGGTTGTGTTTCATGGAATTATATTTCAGAGCCAGCCAGCTACATGCTCTATGCTATAGTAGTGCTATGATTGTTTTCCTGAGTTAATTTATTCTGAAATAATATGACAGACTTGTAGGAATTCACTATTACTCCTGGGGTTAAAGGACGAGTTTAAAAGCCTGCAAGGGTGTGAGTCACAACAATTTTACATTCACAATACCTGTAAAACTAGCCATGGTACAGTACAGGGTGATAAGGAATTAAACTGCTAGAGTATGCAACTGCATTATCAGTTTGGTTGTTCCTTCAGGAAATTTTACCTGTAGTCAAGCAGTAATGATTTGGGAAGTGACTTTTGGAAGGTCAACTGATCACTTACTTATAAAATGCTGACTCTATATCTGTCCTCTTTTGAAAATCCCTGTCTCTAGTCAATTTATGTCAGGTGGATTTTCACGGGGACTACAGCTGGTTTCTTATTGTGTACGTATAGCATTTCATTGCACCACATAAGGAATTGGGATATTTTTAGAACAGAACTCATAATCCTTAATGTAGAAGAGCGTAAAGGCTCATTAGGTGGCTCCCTATGCTCTTTCTTCCTAATTTCAGAGACCGGGCACATTAACAGCTCCTCTGAGCGTAAGGCCATATTCCGTCCCAGCTCTCTGCTCAGTATTCCTTCTGGTAGCAATGGAAGTCCCAGACAAAAACTAAACCAGGACTTTTTATCATACAGACATTGACACTTTTCCTAAATGCTGTTTAAAAAAATCCATTTCTCTCAGCAAAGTCTATGCTACTTGCGGTTGACTGGTTGTCTTCTGTGGTTGTAATGGATTTTCTAAACTCCCTAATTGTTTTGTTTATGACTGACAGAGTATGTAAAGTACTAAAACTATTACAGAAGACAATATTGAAGGTTATTAATGGATACTGCTGATCCTTGATGCTGCTTAGTCACGTTAATGTCTAAGACAGAAAAAGCTGTTAATGGAATTGTATTGTATGCCTACAACTATTTCATTATATTTTTAATGGAGCACAAATATAAAAGAATATACACCTCTGCTGTGGAAGGGATATATAAAATACATTCAGAATACCTGATATTACACCATGTGTAGCTTTTTTTTCCTTGTCTGTTGTAATGCCTAGGACTTGCAGGGTTTTGTTTCTACTTATTTTCCATTGAAAAAATATTCCAAAATGCACTGTTCCTACTAAGAAGAAAATTCAGTAAGGAAAATCTCATTCTGTAAGGTAACAAACAAACAGAAATAGGGACAAACTGTATTATTGGTTTGGAGTTGCATTTTAATTGTAACTTAATTCTCTTATTTTTATTTTTTAACTTTGAAGGAGTGATAGCCATTCAAAGTATACTTGAGGATGGGAAACAGTTATTAGCATAGTTAATAATATGTGTGATATGCTTTGATATGCTTTAGTGGGAAGCTAAATGTCTAACAGTTGCATTTATGTATATAAGCATTACAATATATTGTGTTAGTATTCAATACTAACCATAGAAGTAACAAACAGTCCTTAGACTGTTGATGAATACCACTTGTAATAGCACCAAGAGAAAGCAGAGAAGTCAGCATGCCCAAAATGTTACAGCTAGGGACAGGACATAAACCCACAGCAAGGCTCAAGAGTCCAGGATTCTTCCCTTTCAAGGAAATATTTTCCTTACCATGAAACACATAATGTGTTCCTCCTCAGCAGGGGCCCCTGCAAATCCAGACGATCACCCCGCTCTTGCAAAATATAGCAAGAGGCTGGGCTTACAAACTTGATGTGCTACATGCATGATCTCAATTTGTGGCAATTTTTCTTTGTGACATCTCTCTGTTCCATCAATCTCAACAGCGGTGACACGATGGGGCGGTAAGCAGGCTGTCGCCCACCGAAAGGGCCAGGGCCCTGCTGGGGCAGGACAGAAGTTAAGCCAGGTTCAGCAGATGGAAAATCCAAACCCAAACACTCAATGCACTCGGCTGTTAACGCCTCCCCCACCGCCTAGCAGGCTTTCTCTCCAATTCGTTAATACGCGTTGCAAACACTTGCAGCTACCTTTCCTACGCCTGCAAGCCTTCTCCTCTCACACTTGCTGATCTGGAGACCTGAGCATAGCAGTAAAGCTGTGATTTAGACTCCTATTGATTAACATGGCTAAACACGTTTTGGTGGTCAGGAACTAACCGCTAAACGTTGAGGTCTCGGGGAGCTTGATTCCTCAAGACCGAGCTGGGGTACACTGCCTGACTTACTGCTAATAGCAACTTTTCGCCGTTACTGATGACTCTGATTTCTAATGGCTGGTGTTACAGCCATGCCTCTGTTTATAGTTCACTTAAGCAAAGTGCTCAGGGGCCAACCTAACCCTATTCCTATTCAGGAATTTTCCTGAAATGAACTACAGCTACAAAGACCTCCAGTGTGCTCTACAGAAGTGGTGTTGGATTTGTGCTTTGAGACTTTGAATTTCTCCAATTAGTTACGCTACTGTAATACTTCTGTCTTCAAATTTGTTACAATAGAAAGCAATTTGCCCCTGAATATGCATATTTATATTCACATAATTGTTTATTTATTCTCCAAATAAACTGAAGTGGATGATGGCAATAATTATGTTACTGTTCCAAATCTCCCATTCATCAAATCAATTGCTGAATTCTCAAAAATTGTTTTCAACTCAGCCTTACTTTATGCTTCCTACTGAATTATTTCAATTGAAAAAGAACTTTCTGACCCATTCTCACTTCCTGTTTGAAGGCCTGGATAGCGACAGAAGTATGTTAGCAAGTTGTCAACCTGCCCAGATGGTGAATATCCAAGAATGCTGAAAGAGCTTCAGAATAAACAGGCTGATCTGCTAAGAATACACAGTCCTTCATTAAAAACCATTTATGTGCAAAAGAACTGGAAGTAACAAATATCGTTTCTATTTTTAGAAAAAGTTCATGGGACAATCAGTGGAGTTTCAGACCAGTGAGATCCGCATTTATATCTGGTTGAATATCTGAAATGGTAATCGAAAATGAGAGTGTCAAGTTTCAGGAGAAAGCAGGTAACTCAGCAAGCGGGACAGGCTGACTAGTGAAGTTCAGGGTCCGGAAATGTAAAATATTATACATAGGAAAGAAATGCTCACAAGGTTTAAAATTAGTGCTAAAGAAAGGCAACTTGACATTGTTGTGAACAACTCAGCAAGACACTGATCTCAACATACAGCTACAGGAAAAAGCAAATAATGTCACAACATGTGCAGGACAGTAGGGAGAACACAACACTATGTGTTATGGCAAACCAGTGCTGTTGCCTTATCTGAGATACTGCATGCGGTACTAATGTAGCCATCTCAAAAAACACATTGCAGAATGTTTAAAGACTCAGAGAAATGTGGTAAAACTCATTGAAAGTGCGGAACAAGATAACATTTGACTTCAGCAAACATCAAGCCATAAACCAAAATCCTTCCCTCTCCCAAATGAAACTGTGGCATTCATTCTGATAGGCAGTTGTTGAGAGTAAGAACATGGCATTCAGAGAACAGTCAAGCATGGACAAATTACATAAAAATTGTATTTCTCTTTTTTTTAGTTCTTAAAATAATTTCTAATTATTAGGGAAGAGGAGGTTCTTTGCACTTCTGTCCGAAGCATCTGGCTGTAGCCATTTTGGACAAGAGGACAGCCAAACAGCTGGATAATAAATGTGCTCCAGTGTGGCATTTCCTATTTTCAGTCCTTGAGACACACTGCTCAGAAATTACCTCAACTTTGTTGCTGAGATTCACAAAATAAAATATGTAAGATGTACACATGAATTGTGGTTCAGAAGCACTTACAATACTGAGGATAGGAACACTGAAAAACTCTGGAAGATAACCAGCAACATATATTTGGAGGATGTCAACAAATAGAAAATTTTAGCAAACTATTTGCAAGCACTTGAAAATGTAATTGCACAACTTTGGCTGGCTTCAGCTATGTAAGTCCTGACAGACACAGACTCCCTTGGGAAGAACAGCTCTCAGCTTTTTTTATAAGCTTATTATTAAGAGTTGAATATTAGAGCTGTAGAAATATTATTTGCAAAGTGCCTCATGATTAACCAGGTAACAGCATTGTCCTGTGAGGGAGTAATTTCTAAAATACAAGAACAGATCACCAGTTTTGGAAAAATAAAACAAACAAACAAATACACAACCCCAATTTTCACAATTTCTGAATAACTGTGAAATTTGAAAACCCTATCCTGCTCCACTTTGTCCTCCATAAACAAAAACATAATGATACTCCCCATTCAGGAAAACCAGCAGAATGCAAAACAAAGGAAGAAAAAGGACAAAGCTGGAACAGAAACAATAGTTTGTGGTCAGGAAATCTGGTTGGTTTCGGAAAGTTTAATTGCACCTGTGAATGTCTAAATTTTCTGATATATAGAACATTACTGAAAAGAGAACATCCTTTTAATGTTTACATTTGAAGGCATTAGCTACCTGGATTATAAACAAACACCAGAAAAAATCCACTGCTTTTAAATAATCCATATGTGCTGGCATTAGTCCTGTCTTAAACCCTATCTCTAACTTGTCCTTAGCATTATTTAAGACAACAATAACTCCTTCAAACTAAACTCGCTTCAAGGCTGAGACCAAGAAAAATATCCGGTACAGCAGCTGCTAGGAAAGCTCTGCCTTTCTATACAGGGTTCTGGAGTACATCAAACTGCAACAGCAGTACGATAATCATATTGTATTAGCTTGAAGCAAATAGGAAATTAATGTTTGTTCCAGAATTACAACTCATTTCAGAATTTCTGTAAAGTTATTTTGAGAGCAGTGCCACTATCAAAGGATCTAAGAAAAAAAGGCAGCTAATTTCGACTGCTTCTCAGAAAATTCTGCTATTGGGGTGGTTGTGACTATCATCTAAAAGTATGCGTACATGTAACTAGGTAAAATTGCAAAATAATCAGTTAATTCATGACATGAACCGTGAAGTGTGCCTGGCAAGACTATTACAAACTCTGCTACAGTGCTATCCCTGTATACAACCAGAGCTCTCTTAAGCCAGTAAATTGCAAAGATGTTTCCCTGAGAGTGCCTTGTAGCCCTCCTCGTGCCTGCGCAAGGAGCAGGCAGCCGAGAAGCTGCCCTTGGAGGAAGGGAACAAGCTCCATGTGTGCCTCAACAGCGACAATTTCCTGGGAGCACAGCCGCAGACCGGAGGCACTCTTCCCAGAGACAGGGACAACTCAGCAGGGTCTTGAGGACGCCAGGTCTTGCATTTCGGAACATTCCCAGTTTTGCTGGTATTTCAGAGGCAGTAATCAGCTTGCGTGTGTCATCAAACCCAAGCTCACTTACAGTCCACTTGCTGGGGAGCCAGGAACAGATTGCAGAGATCAGCACACTCTGCAAAAGCTTGGTCAGCCCATTCCTGAGGGGCTGCCACACTGGCACTGTTAGCAGGACCTGAGGTAGCTGAGGTTACGGGGACATAAAAATAACCATTTGGAGTTACACCAGGGTTCATGCGCTCCAACGTCCTGCCTACTTGGCCAGAAGCAGTGGTTACTTAAAAAAAAAAAAAAAAAAAAAAAAAAGAGTATGGGAAATACAGCATGATGATTTCCCAGGATACCCTCTCAGCCTCCGGCAAGGAAGGAAAAGAAACCATGCTTCCTCCCTTACAGAAGTACTCTTGTGGACAGCAAAATGCGTAGAATCAGGACATTCTGCATGCATGGCAGCAGCAGGGGTTTTTCTATAATGAGGAATGCTGTTCTGCATTGCAGCTCCTGGAGGTAATGAAGGAGCACTGACTTCACTTAAAAAAGAATAAAAGCAAGAGGAATCTCACCTATATCTGTGGCTCTGACAAATGGAAAGGGTTTTAAAACCTGTGCTGCAAGGTCGTCCTCCCATCACAACACTTAGGGCTGCATTTCAGACCATTCCCCTTTGAACATACTCATACAAGCAAAGAGAGGAGCAGACATTGTGCTAGCATGTTAGAACAAGATGAGAGGTGCGCAGGCAGAATCATGTTAGTGTTTTATATATATGTTTATATAAATACAAAACATAAATATGTTTTATATAAATAACATTCATATATAAAATATATATGTATGATAGAGTTCTAATACACTAATACTAATCCATCACCTGTGACAAGGTTATGTACATTGCATGTAATTTTTGTTCTGGAGAAAATTAGAAGCCAAGGAAGAATAATCTCCTTCAAGTAAGGCATAAATATGAATGCTTAATAATTCATAGGAGATGCGAGTAAGGAAGTTTCCCCCTTCCTGCCCTGCAGAGCAGCCCCAGGCAGATAGCTTACAGAATAGGAAATGTACCGTCTAAGTGCCAAGAAATGCAGCTGATTGAAATAGTTCCCTCTCCTTCCACAAAGATAAATTATACATTCAGTCATTCCTATTGCTGCAAAAAAACAGTTAAGGTGACAGTGAAAAAATACAATTGAACAAATTATCTTCTTTTAACAGCCACAAATGCCATTATAGAACAAAACAAAACGTGTGAGCAATTTCCATTTTCCTCCACTCCTCCTTGGGAGCTCTAACACTCGATGGCACTCAAGGTGTACTTCTACTATTTGATTTTTGTACTGTACTGCCTGCCAGAAAAGAGATCTCTTGAAAATCACCACAAACTTTGAAGTTATATAATTTTTTTTAATTTCTCTTTTCTCTCCACAGTGCTGACTGTTATGAAGAAGGAAGAAAATACTTCCCCTTGTCTACTACCAATTCTCTGAGTAATTCAGAAAGAGCATGTCTTTCATAATTACATTATTTCTATTCAAGCATGTTGCAGAATGGTAACTGATACCTGCTGCCTACTCCCGTGTTCTCTATCTATAGTTCAAAGAATATCTGCCCTTCCCTCTTCCAAGACCTTTGGCTTTGGTAGCTGCGTTGAACAAGCTTGTATAGTAATCTCTGCTGTACGTAAGTGGCAATTTGCACTAAATAACAGGACAAGTTCCTAGGTGATTTTTCAAGAACTCCTCCAAGGAAGAGGTGGAAAAAACCAAGTAAAGTTATCAAAATTTCCAAACATGATTTTTTGAAAGATCCAGAAATTGGGATGGATTTGGGAAATAATTTTAAATGAAAAATATGCTGGAGGCTGAAAATGTCAAAACATTAAATTTAGGTATTTCCAAAATAAAATACTTTCTTTTGGAAATAACTACATTTAAGCAACTACCAGGAGGAGATGCTTACCAGAAGCACCTACCCAGGGCAATGCATACATAAATGCTAGCACGCTTATTTCTTCTCTTCTATACATCAAATGCCATCAATGTTTGGTGTTTTTTTCTGGATTCCTTGTTAATTTTCTCTCTCTCTCTTTTTTTTTTTTCTTCACTGTGCATTTCTGCGTGCACTGGATGATCTTACTGTTTATGAGTAAAAAGTTATTCAAAGGGAACAGAGCTTTAGTTAGTTTTATAGCTAATCTCACAATGTTCTGCATTCCTAGCAATAGCACTGACACATCAGATCAGAAAGTACAGTAAGGGAAAGGGAACATGCCAAGGTTTCAAGCTCTTCATTGCTTAAATGGCCCCAATAAACAACTGAAAAAGGAATTACACAAACCACACTGGCCTCTGGCAAACACATTTATGATCAACAAAACCAGTACTACTATTCATTTTCTTGTCTACCAGTGAGCTACTAAAGTTCACTCTATTGGTTTGCTTAGATGTTTATGTTCTTCAGTGGACACAAAATGATAAAGAAAGAAAGAGAAAGAATCAGATAGCCTTTTTATTAAGAGATTAAAAGAATTTTTTTTTTTTTTTGTCCAAGATGTATTGGAATAACAGCCTTTTCCCTGTGCTTAAAGAGAACCAAAAAATGACATAATATTTTTAATTTAAGGATCACCATCTAGATTTTCATAAATTCTTCAGAAGTTTATGTGAAATACAAGAAAGAAAACACTAAGCCTACAGTGTTCAGTGTACATGGAAAATTATGTTTAATTTATCCTCCCATGCATACTAGCAACAGAGACTTGATTGCTTAGCCAGCATCCAAGGATAGAAACAATGCTGCGTGACCTTTATGTGACCAAAATCAGCTAAGCAGCACACCTTTAATACTGGACTGAAAGCACACAAACAGTATAGAAGCAAAATTTTAATATTGTCCTGCTTATCTATTATTTTTCAATTCTTCAGAAGTAAAAAAAAAAGATCTTTCATTCTGAAAACCACCAAAGTTTTTTGTTACACATACTGCTTACTTCTACGTGAATGTGCTTATTTCAATACTTTCAGTCTCCTGAACAGCAAGTGCTAATAGTGGAAACTGAAAAATCTAGTTAAAAAGAGCCCCAGGATCTCTCCATTATGTTGACCATAATTGCAGGATTCCCTGTGATGACAGTGTTCCAGCCTCTCTCCTATTGTTATGCTACTATTCAGTACAACCACCAACTCAGAAGGAAGAAAACTGTGATACTCTGAACACACTCTTTGATGCAAGATTAAACACTTGTACAACTGTTGTATATATACTTTTATATATATATACACACACAAGCAATTTGTGGTGATGGCAAAACTGAGTAGCATTCACCATCCACCTTATAAGGAAGCTGAAAAATATGGGTCTCTTCTAGAACATAAGATGCACATAAAACCCAGTAAGACATGCACCAGAATTCTGATGGAGCAGCAGCAGCTTGTACAGACCACATCTTTTCTTTTTGTGAGACTACAAGGGCTCGTTCATTTTAATTTTTTTTTTTTTAAACTGTGAGGGGGACTGAACACTGGAGCACATTGCCCAGGGAGGTAGTGCAGTCTCCATCCTGGGAGACAAAACCCCAAGGGACACAACCGTGAACTCTAGCTGACCTGCTTTGAGCAGGGTTTGGATTTGGACTAGCCAACCTGTCAAGGCACTAGATGTGCCCACCAACCTCAGCTATTCTATGACTCCCAAACAACTCTGGGTTGACCAGAAGTTTGAAAGAATGACCAGGACAATGAAACTCCTTGGTGCTGCAATAATCACCTGTTTTATAGCACTCAGGTGCAGAGGTAAAATGTTATTACGATGCACTTAAAGAGTTGGATCCATTTCAGAAGCTGATAAAGTAATTCTTATCTATTTTTTGTTAAACTCTTTCAGAAGGAAAGGAAAAAATGCAAGTTTATTATTTATTGTGCTACTTCCTTTGCAGTAGCCTATATTAGTTTTAATGGATTTATTGCTAGACAACTTAAATCCCAAATTAAGATCTTAAATGTGGTTTTACAGAATTAGCATTTTTACAGAATAAAAGCCATCAATACGGATTTCTGTTTGGATTTAAATCTTCTACTATTTTTATAGCTTAAGCAGTACATAACTGTGCTGGCACAGCTATGTTAAGATCAAACTGGGACAGATGTCACCAGGGTGTTCCATGTGCTGTACCCAGGACTCCAGCCTGCCGTCTGCAGAGCCCTTCATGCTGCCCTTAGGTGGGGCAAGGAAGGCCTAGTTCAGTTCCACAGCTCCCTGCTTTTATATTATTTAGTTCTCACTAAACCTCCAAAAGGCAGCGGTGTTTCAAAAAGCTTATTAGGATATCTCAGTGGTGGATAAAAGAAAGGATATGGTAGTGGATAAAGTTCTTAAAAACTCCCACGGTTCTCCACAAAAATCAGATAATCGCTTTGTCATTTACGCCTGTTTCTGCTAGAGTTTCTGAAAAGCCACTCTGAGGAGTCAGGGACAGCACTTGCAGGCAGGGAGATGGAAACTGAACACCGAAGGATTCCTCACCAGGCGCGCGGACCCAGCCAGACTCATTACAGTACTTTACTAAGTACCTGTCAGGTCTGTATCTCAACCTGCGATGGCTTGTTCATGGCATTTGTAACTACATGTGGTGGGTTGACCCTGGCTGAGGGCCAGGTGCCCACCAGAGCCGCTCTATCACTCCCCTCCTTCTCTAGACAGGGGAGAAAAGGTACAATGAAAAAAAAACCTTATGGGTCGAGATAAGGACAGGGAGAGATCATTCACTAATTATCATCACAAGCAAAACAGACCGAACTTAGAGAGGGAATTCATCTTATTTATTACTAAGCAAAACAGAGTAGAGGAATGAGAAATAAACCCAAATCTTAAAACACCTCCCCCCGCCCCTCCCATCTTCCCGGGCTCAACTTCACTCCCGGCTTCAACCTCCACCCCACTCAGTGGCACAGGGGGACTGGGAGTGGGGGTTACGGTCAGTTCATCACGCGGTGTTTCTGCCGCTTCTTCATCCTCAGGGGGAGGACTCCTCTCATCGTTCCCCCGCTCCAGCGTGGGGTCCCTCTCACGGGAGACAGTCCTTCATGACCTTCTCCAACGTGAGTCTCCTCCACGGGGTGCAGACCTTCAGGAGCAAACTGCTCCAGCGTGGGTCCCCCACGGGGTCACAAGTCCTGTCAGCAAACCTGCTCTGGCGTGGGCTCCTCTCTCCATGGATCCACAGGTCCTGCCAGGAGCTTGCTCCAGCGCGGGCTTCCCACGGGGTCACAGCCTCCTTCAGGTGTCTCCACCTGCTCCGGCATGGGGTCCTCCACGGGCTGCAGGTGGAATCGCTACACCCCCTCATCCTTCCTCCATGGGCTGCAGGGGGACAGCCTGCTTCACCATGGTCTTCACCACGGGCTGCAGGGGAATCTTGCTCCGGCGCCTGGAGCACCTCCTCCCCCTCCTTCTGCACTGACCTTGGTGTCTGCAGATGTTCTTACATCTTCTCACTCCTCTCTCTGGCTGCAAAAGTGCTAACTGTTTTTTTCTCTTTCTTAAGTATGTTATCACAGAGGCGCTGATGGGCTTGGCCTTGGCCAGCGGTGGGTCTGTCTTGGAGCCGGCTGGCATTGGCTCTGTCAGACACAGGGGAAGCTTCTAGCAGCTTCTCACAGAAGCCACCCCTGTAGCCCCCCCACTACCAAAACCTTGCCACGCAAAACCAACACACTACAAAAACCGTCTGCCTAAATTCTGGATGAGGATGAGAATGTTCCTCCTTTGAAAAGAGTAACCCAAGAAAGCTCTCTGAGTGGTGACTAGGCAGGAGAAGGTGGCTCCATCACTGCGCTTATGATATTGTGGAAACCAGACAAATGCCATTCTAGCTGGTGCTGCAGTTCCGTTTTCAATGGTCAAATGGCCCAAGTTCACTAAAGCCTGACTTTGCGCTCAGGGAAGATACTGGAGGGGGTCCTTACCGCTCTGTTGTTGGTTGCAGGCTGGCAACGTGCTGGAGAAAGGAACAGCTAGTTCTGAGCACAGCATTACACAGACCAGGCTTAATACTTGAAAGGGCTACATAAAATACTGGCCTGTCACATTTATGCAGCTACTTAATTTTCCGATCTAGGGCAGCGTGACTGCAAATTACATTTGCCTACTGGTTAGTTTAGGCAGCTGCAACTGCTCTGTCATTTTGGAAGAGCTCTCCTTACTCAGAGGAGAGGGTTGTACTTTACAAGCAGAACTTGGAAGCTCTCAAGCTGAGACAAGCCTGGCAGTTTGACCAGGAGCAAACAGAACACTTCATGTATCTTGGCATAAACAAAGACTGCCCTGAGATGTTCTCTTTCAAAGCCAGACATGGGAGGGTGCGGAGGGGGTTGTTGCAGTGTCTCTTTGAAACTCTCTACAGCATGGTATTTGAAAGATTTTGCTTTGGGTTTCATAGCGGCAGTATTATAAAATAAATACATAATCTGCATATTTTAACAAAGCATATAAACAAATAGCCAGAAATCATAAAAAGCCACTACATTTTGTTCTGTGTCTGTACTACGGATTAAATGTTCTGGCTCTGGTTTTCTTCACTGAAGACTCAAGTTAGCTGGCTGCTGCTGCTGTTGGTGGCTCCAGAGGCAGCTCACCTGGGGACTGCAAAGACAGGCCTTGTCCTGGGTGCGTGTGCTCTGCAAGCCGGGGACCTGCTGGGTCTTCCTCGGGATTGCCGCCCCGGGATGGCTGGGGAGAGGCAGCATTTCCACTGCTGCTTTTCACCACAGCTTCTCCAGGGAAGGACTGCTCTAAAACTTCGTGTTGGTGATTCACCTGCAAGAGCTGCCTCAGGGTGCAGAGAAGTGGAAGTTGCTTGGAGAAAGCAGTGGGCTGCCAGGTTTATTTGCACCTCCCTCTCTAAATTAAACCAAACTCTGAGGGACAGGGAGGTGCATCAGGCAAAAGTAACTTCTTAATTAAGGATGTCTGGTTGGGAAATTTTATTGGCCTAATTCTCCCCTTTGTGGGACATGAAGCTGCCACTTTCCTCCACAGAGGAAAGATTTAGTAAAGCTTTCGATATAGACTTTGTAGAGGACTATGCTGATAGGAGGTTTAATGAAAGTAGTTTGTATCTTGTGCAGCATATATTTACTTATTTTCTTGGTTTATAGCAAGAGGACTTCAGATAATGTAACTCTTTAGAAAGAATTAATCCTGATTTCAACACAAACTTTTTAATTCATTTCTTTTTTAATAATTGATATAACACATCTAATTTTTAGTTAAGAATAATTTGTGAAATAATTCTGGTCATATTAATCAAATGCTAGCTCTGAGATAATGAAATACTTACAGCCTCTGGTGGGTTAGCATAGACTATAAAATGCACTAAATCAGAGACAAGGAAAGCTTGAAATAGCTTTTATGAGGTAGCTTGAGGGAAAGCTTGAAATAGTTTGTGTGAAATAGCTTGTATTTACCATTTTGTACTCATTTTGCTAATGCTATAGATTACATTTCCCCTTGTTAAGAATAAAGAAATAAACACTGATTAATTTATGCAGCTGAAAGATCAGTGTGAGCATAAATCTCTTTGAATAGAAATTCTTCCCTATTTTAATTACTGGTAACAGCTTAACTTGCTCAAAAGGGAAAAATTTTAGCATTTTAAATTTATTCTGCCTTTTTCTCTGCACTCTTTGACGGGTAAGGAAAAGGGGCTACTTTACTTCTTTGCACCAGCTTCCGATTCCACTGCCCAAAGATATAGGCAACATTGTTTTTTTGAAGGAAAACATACCACGAGGAGGTGGTTAAATGGTTTTTGTACCCTGCTAACAATGCTGCAAGGCTTTTCACATGCACACAGGATGACTAAATCTCCCCCCAGCCCCCCCAGCTCCATTCTGACCTCTACGAATGCTGCTGATGCAGGGAGCAGCTCTTCCAGAGATGCTGCTGCCACCGCCACTGCTCACTGACATGGCAATTAAATGTTAATGGGCCCGCTGAAGGAGAGCCGAGCTATTTAAATCGGTGAGATTGGACCAGTAGGATTTCAAACTGTGACACACAGAATATGGTGAGGCTGTAATAAAAGCTCAATTATCTCGGAGTAGATCCTGCCTATGAGCAGGCTGATGAGCCGATACCGTGAGGTATGAGTCCCGCGTACAGTAACAGCTATGTACTTTTATTTCAGGCGCTCAGATGACGCAACAACGCCTCTAAAATAACTTCGTGTCATCGTTTTCCAGTTTTATTTGCTTGCAAGCACACCGCCTCAGAAAGTTGCTTAGCAGCAGCCACGGCCTGTGCCGCCCCGCACGGCCGAGCACCCCGGCGGCACCGGCCGCGCCTAACGGTCACCCGGCGGGGGCCAGTACCGCTCCTCCCGCCGCTGCCCCCCTCCTCTCTCCGGCGAGATGAGAGCTCCCCCTCCCGAGGCGCCGTAGCTTCGCTCCTCCCCGCCGAGGCCCGGCGCGGCCCAGGCCCCTCGCCTGGGCAGAGCTCTCCACCCCCCGCGCCGCGTCCCTCACAGGGGGGCCACCGCGGGCTGAGGGGACGCGGGGCAGGGCGCTGCTGCCTGTCCCAGGAGGGGCGTTTGGCTCCCTCCGAGCTTTCAGGCAGGTATCTGCCGTGGGAGGCGGACTGGCAAGCCGGCTGTTCCTAGGGTGGGTCCTGACCCGGGGGGTGTAAGCCGCGACCTGGTATAGTCCCCCGCCCCGCGGGTGTAGGGCACTCCGGGCGGGGGAGGGAGGGAGCCGGGCGGCGCTGGGCGGTGGCACCGCATGCGCAGGAGGCCAGGTGCCTGCCGGCTTGTGAGGAGTCAGTAGCATCGCGGGCAGCCCGGCGTCCTCATGGTGCTGTGTCAGGGCGGTGAGGCCGCCGCTGTTCCGGCAGCTGGCGGGAAGGAGCCGGAGGTGCCGCCGAGCCAGGAGGACGGTGCGGGTACGGGGCAGCCTTGCCTGTGCCCAGCGCCCGGCATGGAGGCGGCGGGCATTGAAGAAAGCCGCGTTTGTGGCTGCTGCTGGGGCTTGTCCTCGCCGCGCTGCTGCAAGGCACTCGGTGAGGAGGGGGACTCTGGCAAGCGGGGCAGGGGGGGCAGCTCCCTCCGGGCTGGGCTGCCCGCTCTCCTGGTGACATTGCCGGCGGGGCGGAGGAAGAGGAAGCGGCCCCGAGGGCACCGGGGCTCACCGCAAGCGGCGGCGGGGCGCGGAGCGAGCTCGGGCGGCCGCAGAGGGCGCCCGGCACCTGTGCCGTCCCCGTCGGCGCCTGCCTGCGGGCTGTAGCCTCGCCGCTTCCCAGTCGTCCCCGTGTGCGGCGGCTCACACCTTGTGCCCGGCGGGGGGACACCGGGCCGGTCCCCTGCGAGCGTGTTCGACATCGCCGTCTCCCTCCCTCTCCGCTTTATCGGACAAGCCGGTCCCTGGTGAAGTAAAGTGAAGCGGCAGCCACGCCACGACTTCCTCCGTGGCGCTGGCCCTTGTGCTTGTACGCCGGGCTCGGCTTGGGCCGGGTCCCCGGTGCCCCCCCCCCCGCCCCGGGAGCGGGCACAGCGCTCGGGGCCGCTCCGGCCGCGCACCGCTCAGTCCCATGCCCAGGGGCGGGCTGCTGCTGGGTCGCTTCTACACGTAGGGCTGTGAGGGCTTCGGTGACGATTGTCCCTCGGGAAAACAGTACTTCCTGTTGTCAAAGTTTTAAAGACTAGGCAGGTTTGGGTAAATCGAGGTGCCGTCTGGCGGTGTGAACTTCTGGCGCTGTAAATACGTTGAGTGCTGTTCAACAAGTCCGTATACTTGCAACTATGACTTCCTTGGTAATTCTTATCTTGCTTTAGTGTGAGAGTGCTCTTTATTTTCTCTTAATCCGTGCTTCACTTCTTCGTCATTTTTAATCATTAAAGCCTCAAACTTACTGCGAAATATGTAACATGTTTTTGTAACTTTAATGTGGTTTCCTTTTGAAACGTAAATGCCATCCTAAAATAATTTTTGAAGTTGTTATCTGAAGTACTTCAGCATGTGTAATTTTTAATCAACTTCACTGAAAATGTGTTTCTCATCAATTAGGGACTATAATTGACTTTCCAGCAGAAAATGGATAAAATGGCAATCTTTGTTAGCTAGTGAGTTGTGGAGAGGCCAAAAGAAATAGTGCGCTTCACCAGTGAAATTCACATTGGTATCACTTCTGAGGCAAAGCTCGGGGAAAAAACCCAGTATTTGAAATCCTGAGAAACTTGCATTTATTCACCCCCCCACCCACCCCCTTTTTTTTTTTGTTAGTCTGTCTAGCAAAAATGTTAATTGAGTCAATGGCTGAACTATATGAATCATGCCTAGATCTTGTCTGCATGACCATGATTAGTTCAGATGCAGGCTGTTGCGCTTCTGGCGCTTTGCTGAAGTCTGAGAGAGAACTGTTCTTCTGCTTCTTATGGCGTGAAGAGCAGATTACCCTCTCCTGGCTTTCCTGATGGTCTGGGAGAATCATCTTCTCACTGACCACCTTCCCCACAGCCAGTACTCTTCTGCCTTTGCTATTATTCTCGAGATCATGTATGTGAGAAGTGTAATTTTCTTCATTGTATGCATTTTACAAGTATAAAAACTGTTTGCAAGAAAGCATGGTATTAAAATGCAAAAAAAAAAGAATTTACACAGAAAATTATGTGAAGCGGGAGACATTTGACTAGTACTTAAAACAGGAATGGAAGATTGTTTGAAAGCCTTAAATGGCCAGGGAATAAAATTGGAGAACCAAATCTGTAGCCACTCAGAAAAGAGAACTTGAGTATTACTTGAAACTTTTTTATTTTCAGCTTTTTTAAAAAAAAGCATGAGTGCTTGAGTATTTTGATGGCATTGGGCTAGTGTTCGGGGACTTAATATTTTGTGGGGTGGGAATGTTATCTTAGCCTGACTTCTCCTTAGAACATATTTTGAAATAAGTACTCTTCAGAACTGCAATTCATGTTTTTGGTGGAAGAACTTGTACCATTTTATTTTTAAAAGGAAATAAAACACTTTCTCATCACACTGAGTACATGCTTTGGCAATATGAGATGTTGATGATTTAAATTCTAGTATTACAAGACACTGTTTCTGATAGGCTTGATATATTGGGTAGCTCACAAAAATGAGTTCCTTCTGGTTTTTCTTTGTTCCTTCAAATCCAAAGCTTAGTTCTGGGTATAAGATCCTTTCAGCTTACTTTGCTTTAATTTGATTGGTTTTCCATTTCAACACTTCCATTATTTAGTTTGGCTTTGTCCTGTAGCAATCAGACAAGCTATCAGGCCTGAAATAAAAGTTAATAGTTCTGTTTGTGCTGTGTTCATCCATAAGCCAGCCTGGCTTTGGATTTCCCATTTCAGCTATAGGCCAGTCTGATTCCTCTTGCTTTAATATTAGAGACGTTGTTGATTTTGCAGTTCTGTGACTATGTGGATTAGGACATTATATAATTCATGAACATTTTTTAAATCCACTCTGTTTCATAGTGGCTAGATGTCCCAGTCCAGTGTTGGTTGGTGGTAGTTTTTATAGTCCCTTTTATGTAAGTGGCTGTTGCTAAATAGAATTATTTCTGTCTAGTAGAAACTATCATTCATTTACAGCTGTAGCGTGGCTGGATTCCTTGAAAAGCAGGCCTTCTGCCTACTTTAAATTCTGGTTGCAGTTGTAAAGCCTGGAGATCTCTAGAACTGTTAAAGCCAGGACCAATGCTGTACACACTGTATCAGCCCACAGTCTTCACTCTAAGGTAGTAAGAAGCAGTTTCTCTGCCTTGAGTGCTGATCTCGAGGAGGATCAAAATGGTTTGTGACAAGTTTTGTTAACTTAAAAAAAACCACACACCCAAACAAAACAAAACCCCTCAAAGCCATATTTAGTTGCTAAGCAACTCACAGCTTGCCCTGCTGGTTATGTTTTAAAGGCTCCATAAGGCTCATGGGCTCCTACACTAATGTGAGATGAGGCTCCCTTTTATCAAAACACTACCTCAAAGACACGGAGTTCTCACTCTTATCTTTAGAGGGTGTTGTAGAAGAAAGGTAACTCCCAATATTTTATGCAGACAGAAAGAAAAGAGATAGTGAGGTAACATCCCACTCAAATTTTTCATGTGTTCTCTTTTCCATGGTGTTCACCTCTAGGTTCAGTGGAATGACTGTTGCTTTTATGCAGCAATGCAATAACAAAAAAGTCTGATTTCTTGGGAGGCTGTGTTGAGTTCAGCAGCAGTTCACCCTGTTGGGTTTTTTTTTATTATGTTTTTTATTTATTTCATAGTCAAGAGTGGAGAAGATGAGTAGAACAAGGAAGAGATGTCACTGAAAAGGGCCTAAAGCAATGAGGAAGCCTGAATAGAAACCATTAGACTTGGGAAACTACTTCAGGGAGAGAAAGTCTGATAAATAAGCATAATCTAAGGTGAAACCAAGGTCTTCATGGAACTGTGATACGTATCAGTACTTTAAACGGGCCTATGTTGTTTTAAAACTAGTCATGTAAATTTCTTCTGCTTAAAAATATATATTTGATGTTTATTTGAAGAAAATATATGGATTCTTACAGCACGATAAAAATGTTATATACAAGTTCTGTAGGTCTAGGTCAAATTTAGGGTGATTTGGGTGCAAAATAATGAGGTATAACAGAAGTTAGGTTCTGCGCACAATTTTTATGTGTGTGTGTTTGTGAAAAGGAAATTAAATTGTTTCTTAGGAACCTTAATTAACTTACATAATAATCAGATGATTCCCAGGTAGTAAGTTCAGTGTTTCAGAATCTGACCGTGGACCATTTTGCAGTCAGTTGTATTTATTGGTCCTTGGGCTATGGTCAGAATCGTACAACTAGTCTGATGCCTCAAAGAAGTAAAGCCTACTAACTCACGTAGAACTGTGAGATGCGTAGGGATGTATGCAAAGTATTAGAGTTCATCTCTTATCTCTGGTTTTAAGAAAAAAAAGGAGAGCTGTGGTGTTCAGTGAAATGTATTTTCAAGGTAGGTCTGGTAAATACACATGGTATTTGCATTTGTTTCTTTTGCTTCCTCTGTCCCTCTACTACCAGAATAGCTACAAATGTATGGAGCACTGCACTATGTAGAGCTACCTGACCTGAGAAATCTAATACATCATCATTAACTGGAGTTTATCTGTTGCAGGAACAAAGAAGAAAGCTGCCTGTCCGGGACTTGGTCTGGTTTATACCGTACTGTCTGCCTTCCTTTTCTCAGTGGCCTCTTTATTTCTTAAAAAAATAGAAGATGTACATTCAGTGGAAGTGAGTGCATTTCGATGTGTTTTCCAAATGGCATTCGTTCTTCCTGGCTTAATATACTACAAGTAAGTGTAGCAGATGTTTAAAGTTATTTCTTAAAAATAGATGTTGATTTAAGTGAGTGACAATTCTGATCGCAATATTCTTTGAATTCAGAGTTCAGTTGCATAATAGCATTGTTTTGGATTACTTGATAGTTTCTTAGTACAATTCGGAAAACTGAAAATCTTTGACTCTTTGAATTGTAGAGGTTTCTGCAGGGTTATATCAAATGTATTGATCTTCCATAAAGTAATGTTCTTAAAAAAAAAAAAAAAAAAAAAAAAAAAAAATTAATAGCTGGAAGAATAGCTTCCAGACTCTGAATGTGATTGAGGGTGGTGATGGGAATAAATTGGTCTGTGATCAATTAAAAATATTTTGACATTTGAGGTAAGTCCCTCCCCTAGAAAGGTGTGTACAATTAAATGTGATTGGATATTGGTCGTGAAATAAGCCAGTGACATTAATGTGACATTTCTGTTTTTCAGAACAGGGTTTTTGGGACCAAAAGGTAAAAGAATTTTTCTTTTCTTCCGAGGATTCCTTGGCTCTAGTGCAATGATTCTTCTCTACTATGCTTTCCAAGTCATGCCACTAGCTGATGCCACTGTTATAACTTTTAGCAGTCCTGTTTTTACGTCATTGCTGGCATGGATCTTTCTCAAAGAAAAGTACAGTATTTGGGATCTTCTGTTTACCCTCTTCGCAGTCACTGGAGTGATTCTTATTGCCAGACCACCATTTCTGTTTGGGTCAAAAGTTGCAGGGATTGAAGGAAGTTACACAGATCACCTTAAAGGAACTATAGCAGCAATTACAAGCACAGTATCTTCAGCTTCGACTTTTGTTATACTAAGGAAGGTGGGCAAATCTGTGCATTATTTTGTGTCAGTTTGGTATTATGCAGTCATTGGTTTAATTGGATGTGTTATAGCATTGTTTGTTATGAATGAATGGCGTTTACCACATTGTGGTAAAGATAGAGTTCTTCTAATATTAATAGGCTTGTTAGGGTTAGGGGGTCAGATATTTCTCACAAAAGCATTACAGATAGAGAAAGCTGGACCCGTAGCCATAATGAAAACAATGGATGTGGTGTTTGCTTTTATTTTACAAATTCTTTTTCTCAATCATCTACCAACTTGGTGGACTGTTGGTGGTGCTCTTTGTGTAGTAGCTAGTAGTTCTGGAACTGCCATTCGTAAGTGGCGACAAACCTTGAAAAAAGCTAAGCAAAATGAAATCTAACAATACAGACACTAATTCATTACAGAAACAAGCAATCTTGAAATATATATACAATATTTATTTTTATTTATTTTAAATCTAATTTACCAAATTGTAGTACCAAGTTTTATCCAATAAAATAAGTTGATTTTTAAAAAAAACCCAAAATTGAAGATGTTTTAACAACTGATTAGGTATATGCTTTTCTTTCTTATGTCTAGGCATGCAAATATGAGAAATAGATATTTAAAAGTTGCTTGCTTCCTATCAAAAGTGGACAATAGTTTTTTGGCTTGCATTTTCCTAAAATTCCTGATTCTCCACTTCTTAGACCCTTTCTCTATTCTTGTGAGCAGTGGAAATCAATCTCCCAGGCTTATTTAATACTATTCTGTGCTTCATTACCAGAGGGATTGCAGTACAAAAGTTAGAAGGGAATGAAGAGTTATAATCCTATAAACATCCAACTTTTATAGAACAGTTAAAGCGTGCACATTTACAAGCTTTCTTTTTTTTTTGTCTTCACAAAACAGATGCCAAATGGGGATTTATTTTTAATTTGGATTCTAAAAGAACAAAGGGTATTTCATCTTTCCAAGTGATATCAAGAGAAAATTAACTTGTGAAAATTATTTATCAGCTTTGCTTTCTTCTAAAAAGAATTTCAAATGTTTGCACTTGCTTTACGGGCATAATGAAACAACCTAATCCCTTTTTTTAAAATGTGATTTATCCCAATAAACATGTATTTGGTTGCTGCAGTCTTGGTGATGAGATGCAGCATTTAATTGTATACCACTTGTAAATTGGCTATTTCTTGTGGTATGGAATGTTATGCTATAGCTGCACTTTATTCTATGCAAAAGATTATATTTTTTAGGTATTTAATAGAGGTTATTTTAAACGCTGCTTATGACCCTTTTGTTTAGATTCTTATATACAAAAGTTCTTTATGAGACCAAGTTTAAGTCATCTTGGCCTTCATAAAGTTAGGAGGATTTACAGTAAAGCATTTGCCTGTTTCCTAAGACTTTACAAGAATACAGAGTAATTGCAGTTTCACAGAAGATGCAGGTTGGCCAAGGTCATAGCAGAGATTCTAGAGAACAGGTTTGAGGAGAGCTTGGTGGGAGGCTGGAGCTATGCATGCACATCTCGTGACATGGAGGCATCCACACTGCCCATCAGGCAGTGCGAGTGGGCAGCTTCAGCCCTGTTTCTCCAGCTGGCCCTTTTGAATTTGCACTTAGTCACTTCTCTTACATATCTTCTTGCTTTTATAGGCTTTATTTTGATAGTAACAAATACTAAGAAAAAAGGCTTGTGTTACTGATCTTAGTGTCCTTCATGTTTGAGGAGAGTATATGTTTAGTATCAGGTAGGGGGATTTTCCCAAATGGAATCTTACATACCTTTGAGTCTTGTCTCAGTAGTGCCTAAAGAAAATTTTAATTTGGATCTTTATTTGGTTCTTTGTATCATGAGATGCTTTTCAGTTATTTACTCCAGTGTTTTTCTAAAGGGGAATGCTGTGTTCTGTGGACTTGATACGTTTTTTTCAAAATCACTAAAGGTGGCAGATGTTTTCATATTTTGATTTACGTATGTCTAGTCATTTATCTTTTCTTTTGTCAATAAGCATTGCATCCTGGCCGGGCAGATCTAGGGACTTGAGTCCCGAGGGACTGGAGTGTGTACAGTACTTTGGGATGCATCTGGATGTGAAGAGCCATCTTTGTGCAGGACTCTGTACGTAAACCAGCACCCTGAATCCGTGTACGTTTATGGACATGAGCAGATTCCACCTGAGTGGTAGAATCAGTTCCTGCTTCCAGCTACCCATTCTCTGCTGCTCCTGAAGGCTGAAGTTCAGCTACTGCTGACAAGGTCAGGAGTAGTATGAAACTGCTTTCACATCTCTTTAAAGCCTGAGGTAATAATAAAATACCAGTTTGGCACCCATTTCACTTAATACTCAAAACAATCCCAGTTTATAATTTCTTCTGCTGCTCAGCCATTACTGCCACTGAACAACAACTTTCAGGGGAGGGAAGGAAAATAGACCTTCATTTCATGTTTAATATGCATGTGTTTGAATCAACACTTACAAAGGTGTGGTTCCAAAGCAGTTCAGATTGACATGAACTTGGGTTGTCAGCTAGTGCTGCTCCCTCCCGTTGGCTCAGTGCTCGTGCTTGTGTGGTTGTGTGGTGAGCTGGCCCTGGGAGCTGATCCAGCTACATAACTTTTTAGTAAGGTTGTTGGAGAGGGCAAAACCAGAGTAGCCTGAACTTGATGTCAGTGTGAAAGCATGAGGAAGGGGAATTAGATAATAGTTTAAATTACAGTGTATGAATGCTGCTTTGTCAGTACAGAATAAAAATAATGTGGACACTTATATCGAAAAATCTCTAGGTCATACAATTTTGCTGAGTGTTGTTTATGCTTAGCAGAGAAGAACGGGCAACTGAAGAAAGGACTGTTTTCTTGCCCTTAACACATAAGTAAGTCCAGAAAATAAGCTGACTTAATCGACAACCTGATAGAGTGATTGGTAATTTTTCTCTCAAGTTCTTGCAGAAACTCTTTCAATATATTTCCATACCTGTAGTGCCAAAAACCCCAGATGATTTCTTTTTTTTTCTTTGTCCAAACCTATAGGGTTTCCTTATGGACTCCATCTACTTACTTCCTTTTGCTGTTTCTAAACCTTCCTAAAATATTTAAGTCATTAAAAAAATAATCTAAACAAGATCCTGTGTTGGAGAATACTGTATTTTTTGGAACGTTATTTTGATCCATCTTTTAGAGAACTGTTTAACTGGTGTGAGAATGAAGGACTTGACTTCTCTAGTCATAAAGCATGATGAGCTAGCTTCTATAACTAGCTTTCCTAGATGATTTTGGGAATTGAAGACATTTAAGTTTTAAGTTTTTTCAGCCACCTCAATTTTGTAATTTTTCTTCCTCTCAAATATAGATTGAAAACCTTAATTTTAGTTGGAAGTCTTGAAGAGAATGAAATTATACAAAAGTATGGATACCTTAAAATGTTGGGGTTTTTTTAATTGGAAATATTTCTTACAATTTCTGTTAAAGTGGTCAATTTTTTTTTCTTCCAGAGCTTAACAGTTTCAGAATCTGAAAAGAAACCGGCTGAGTCTTGATTCTTTCAGATTCTGATTTTTCCTTTTTCTTTTCTTTTTTCTTTTTCTTTCCTTGGATAGATTTTTGTCTCAAAATCTTTTTTTAGCTTTTTTAAGTTTTAATACAGCAAGTTTCTCAGGATCAAATGTTATTTTTCTGAGTTTTGAGTCAGAAATGTATTATTAACGTTCATTGCCTGTAGTGTCTTCTTGTGATCTTTCCAGTATTTTTAAGTTCGATGAATGTACTTTTCTAATAGGAGGTCCTTCCTTTGTAATATGATGGAAAATTGTTGCATTGCGATTGCTATGCTATAAAGTTAAGTTTCTCTTGAATTTCAACATATCAATTCAATGTATTGATCTCAGTGGATCCTTAATAGACAGAGTAATAATTAATTATTGGTTGTTTTGTGCATAAACACAGAGTAAAAACATGTGGTTGTCACTGATGCATCACAAGCATGTTTCTTACATTCTTTACTATGCAAACCACTGTAATCATCTAATGTCTTCGGTGGGACTTTATAGCCTTAACGCCTTATGTACCCAACTTTTCTGTATAAAGCTGATGGCTGAGAAAGCTACGTACTGTCACTGTGCAGCAGCCACTTTATTTCAGGTTAAGTTAGTTGTGAAAGTATGCTCTAAAAGCTCTCTAAATACATCTGCACTTAGAACTTGACAAGCTCATGGTGTAGACAAGGGCAGTCCACATAATTAAAATGGATTTCCTGCATTTGTCTAACACCAGGCATGAAGTAACCTCAGCATAACAGCATTGGTGAAATAAGTAGTTCAATGTGTCATTTTTCTTCTGAAACTTGAAACTAGGCTCTTTCTCAATTCCAAAAACTGCTCTAAGATGTCTGTTCCTGTAACTGATAATGACAAGATGGGTAATACTACCCTTGATCATCATTTAGTACAAACTCTTCCCCCCTGCAGTATTTTCTCTTCCTTGAGCTTTTGTTCAAGAGCTGTCTGTTGGAAGAAAGTTTATTAATAGAGAGGCAGCCTCTTGAAGAGTTATTTCCTTGCTAACTAGCAGCAGTTAACCGGGAAGAGTCTGTTCTCCAGTTCTCTAACCGTGATCGGCATCATCTCTGTCCCTGCATGGATTCGGGGTCGGTGGTGCTGACAGCAGATGCGCAGCGCTGACTTCAGCAGGATGTTGTACTTACCAACAGAATGTTTTTGTGATCATAACTGCCTGTTCATCCAAAGAAAAGTTGTGGCTTTATGTTCCTGCAGATGCAGGTAACTTCAGGGTGGAACATACATAGACTTTTATGGTGATAACACTTCTGTATATCAGAATGAGTAATTTCCTATGTTACGTGAGTTATTGTTGGACAAAAAGGGGGCAAAAATACCCTCAGCATTAATCTAAAGGATTTTTACTATGTCCTATATATTGTTAAATATATGTCGAATTATATGTTTTGTAGCAGTTACTGGCTTTGTTATGTAGTAGTATATTTTTATAGAAAATTCTTATATATTGAAATGCTAAGAATATTTTCATAAGAGATTTATATTCATAATTGCTAATAAAATGAATCTGAAGAATTAATCTCTGGTTTTGCATTGATTAGTAGAACATATTTGAATGTAGTGATTGTAAAAGCTTTATGAAAGAACTGTTAATCAAACAATCCCTGTTAAATATCAACATATGCCTCAAATTCTGTTACTATTAGCATGCTACGTTACTCTTTATGCCTTGCAACGAGCCAGAGGCGAAAAGAAGCTCCATCAGCTTCCATACCACAATTTCTTAACTGGAGACCCTGTGGCATTGACAGGTCAGTAAAGTTAGATTTTCCTGTGTCCAAGTGGCAATTTGTTTTGTGGGCTTTTTTGGTTTTTATTTCCATACATCACGATTTGAATCTGAGTCTTGTCCCTTAAGTGATACTTAATTCATCCCAGTGGTTGCCATTATGTAGTGTTTCAATAACTAAATAACTTTTCATCAAAGAGAAAAAAGCAGAAGAAAAAACTGATTATCTCATTTGCAAAACCACCACTAATGCTAAATATTACATAAAGATTTTAGTAACTTTTATTATCCATATAACAGTGGTTCCTCCTGCAGTACTGTCTGGATTTGTAAGAGCAGAAGATAACAGAACTGGACAAAGGGTATTAGCCTACTTGAGAGCTTTGTGCATGTAATGAATCTTTATTTCTGGGTGTGACTTGTAGAGGGAAAAACAGATGAGGGAAGACGAGTTACATAGTGGAGAAGTACTAGCAGCGTTAGCCTGTCTATCCAGCACCCTGTTTTTCACCTTGTACGCTCAAAAAATTAACATTGTAGGATGACTTGACACCATGTTTCTAAGGCTCTAAAGGAAAAGCAAAGTACTTCCAAGAGAGCTTACTATGCCAGGCGTAGGCAGGAGTAAACTAATTGTAAAAGAATTTTGTGGAGAAACTTTGCAACTTTCTCTTGGCAGTTCTCTAGGTTCTTTGGAACAACTATAAATATGTAGAAATTTAAGATTTAAGGGAAGGGGGAAAAGAGCTTTTTGGATAGACAACATTAAAATCTCCCTTATTTACAAAGGGACAGTGACATAGCACAGAAAGCAATGAGGGCTTTTACGAAATACTAACTCTTGAAACAAATTTCTAGAATTATGTACCCACTCCAAAAAAAAAAAGGGGGGGGGGAAGGGATCAAAGGATTTCACAGGAAAAAGCATTCCCATTATTACTTGGAAAACAAACTTCACTAGAGTTGCAAAGTACTTAGGGGATAACTTGCACTGCTCATTATTGACTTGATAAAACATTCTTACTATTCTTAGTATGGGAAGCAATATATGAGATGCGATATGCAGATGAACTGTTCAAATAGGTTTCAGTTGATTCTTTTGATTCTTCAGTTAGATTTGTATTGAACTTTTCTGACTGCCAAATGGAGTTCCCACATTATCCTGTCAAGTAGCAGTAAATTCTGGACAGGATAATGAGAAACTACTTTGTCATCTGAGCTTACGTACTGAGCAAAGAGATTTGAGTTCTTGCCCTGCTGGTATGAAGAGATTCTGGGGTCTGTGTGAAAAGTGGAAAGAAATTCCGTGTTTCTGGTCAGCAAGTATGAAGTGCTTTAATTTTTACTCTCTAGTGTGACTGTTCTGTCAGTAGGTGGGGCTCTCTTTCTTAATTTATTCCTTAATGTGTAAGATTAAACCCTGTTAAGAATCCAAATCCACTGTTTTAGACAATAAAAGTTTCATTGTGATGTACACAATGTAAATATCTAAATTCAAATGGGAGTCCAAATGCTATTGAAGCTATATATGATTATATAGAATGCTGCTCAGCAACCCTTGAATAATCTCTTAAACTCTTCTGTGACCTTTTTAGCTGCATCCTGCACCCCCTTTCAGAGCAAAACATTCCAGGGGGTGCAGGGGGACGTTAGCAGTGCCCTCCCTGAAACTGTGTAAGCTCTGTGTTGCCCTAAAACGCTCAGCTGGGAAAGCAAGGGGAGAGTGGGCCTGCCACCTTTGTCTAAACATCAGTGGGTTGCGAGGGGATGTTGTAGTGAAATTAGACATCTCGTCAGTGATGATGTTGCTGGATATGATATGGTCTGTATTTAAAAAAAAAAAGGGGGGGAGGGGAATGACAACTGCATTCTTGCTGTTAAACTCTTTGGGGTAACGTGATGAGTTAGGAAGACTTCAGGTTACTAGTTCCAATTTTGCACAGAAATAGAGCACATGCGCTGTCTGAGCAGTTGATCAGCATGTTGTAATTCTTGTCCCCTGTTTTTCTCCTGTTTGACTGGGGGATTTACAAAAGTATTTTCTGTTCCACTCTCATTTTTATTTTGGGGCTGGGGTGAGACCCTACATAGTTCTCGGGCAGGTTCTTGGTGCAGGTGCTGAGGCAGCAAGGCCCTATACATCTCCCAGCACCTCAGCCCCAGGGCCCTACTGCCAAATATTTCCAGTGCCAGGGTTCCCCAGTAACTGTGTCCCTCTGGTCACCACAGCACCGGGGTACAGACAGGACCAGCTGTGCTGGGAGAGCCTCTTCAGTCAGACCAGCTGATTCAATGGGGAAGTTGTGCAAGAATTTGAGCATAGATGCACCAGGCTTGAAGCCTGGTAGAGTTGGGGACAGTTGTTCCAGCTTCACCTTAATTTAAGGGAGGGAAATATTAGAAAAGGAGGAGGTGATACATTTAACTAGCACAGCGAGCTAGAAAAAATACTTGTCGACCTGTTTTCCATTGGAAAGTTGGCTGGAGGATTTTTTGCTGGTGTTAGCTGGCACTGGGTGGTGGTGGTCTGTTTAATAGGAAGTACTGGGCAGGTTTTGGAAAGCTAAGCAACATCAAGGGAGAGAAAAACCTTTTTAATACTACTTGGAAAAGATGTGTGGCAAATTCTTTTTCTTTCATATAAAGTGCACTGTGAACCAGATATTAATATTTACTTTCTACTTTCCCATTTGTAATTTATTTCTTAAAACAAACATTCCTTTGTATTACCATGAAAACTGTTCAGTCACTACTGAGTTTTGATCAGGAAGTGAAGGAAAAAGCTGTATGCTTTTAAAAAGTAATCCTGATTGTGTCAGTTTTTTCACTTTACCAGAAATATTTCATGCCAACCAATGCCTTGTAATAGATGTGTGTTCAATTTCTTCATTAAACATCATCTTTATATAATATGAATAAGGTCCTGTGTTCTACTGTTTGTAGTAACACATGTAGGAAGTCCATACAAAAACACTTAGCTGATGTTCTTTGCCATATGGCAAGAGTAAACCAGTTTCTTCATTATTAAAAATGGAGAGCGATAAAGAAATACTACAATCTGAAATCCTATGGGAGGACTACAAATAGCAAGGTAGTCTTTTCTACCCCAGAAGCCCGGTTTGCTCGTTACTCATCTCGCTGTTCTGCTTTACTTGGTGGAACCACATAGCTGTATTTCCCTTGCAATTCGTTAGTTCTTAGTCTGTAATAAAGGTTTCAGTTATGATGTTATCAGCACAGTTAGGCTATGTTGTATTTTCAGGGAAGGAAGGAAAGGGTGAAATATTTTTTATAAAGCTATGCAAACTGTAAAATTTGCAGATTAACTATATTACCTGCATCAACAGAACTTGTAAATTTAAATGTAAATGCCTATCATAAATCATCTTGACCCACCCAACTTTAGAGAACAGCCTCTTGAATCTCACGTTCACTTAGAAGGGAGTGGGGGTGAGAAAAGGGGAGGGAAAAGTGTGGGGGAATTCTTCGTTCCCTCCCTGACAAGAACTCTGTAGCAAAACTGTCCCGATGAACCCTGTCTGTGTGATTGGGTACAGATTTAAGGAAGAGCAGGAACAGTTTGTTCTCTGCTGATTATATAAGAATACCCTTGACAGTGCCTTGCTTGCTTCAGATTACAACTCGTATCCCAGTGTTAGTATGGAAGAAAATAGGAAAACTAGTGTTAAACCCACAATTTTGTTTCTTTAGTATGCTTTTACTGAAACCCGGGAATCTTGGTTTTGAGGTAATGGATGCTGCTTTGTGTTAGCCTGTAAAACTCTAAATGTCAGAGTTTTGATCAACAAACTTAGATAGTTTTCCTTGAGAGTAATATACTTGGCAATTTGATTCAGCTCTTAAATTTTCTAGAGGACTCTCTGGTCTTTCCAAATTTTGTGATGGCCACAGATACTCTGTAGCATGTTTTTCCAATTTGCCTATTATCTCCTTTTATTGAATGTTTAGAGCTTCATTTCAGGATTGAAGATACTCATTTGCAGTCTTTACTGACCAATTTTTGTGAGAAGACAGATTTCGTCTTTCATATGCACATTTACAAATGTGTTCCAGGTAGGTAATTAATGAAAAAGTGTTATTCACATTTCACTTCTCCCATTGAAATGTTCTTGGTGCAATAGGAACTTGTAGACAGAAGCATGAAGGATTAGGCACTTTTTAAAACTACAGCCACAGGGAGTGCTGGGTGTGCAGCGACAGTACGCAAACAGGGAGTACAGCACTACCGATCGGGCAGGACAATGCAAAACTCTCCTAATCCTCCATATAGTGAAGTTTAATGTGATTTGGAGATCATCCATCTTATGCTTTCTATGCCCTCGAGAGCTCCACGACTGTTTGCTAGAAAGGCAATGACATTTATAACACACTAGTAACTTACAAACTCAAAATCAGGAAGACGTACCAACCCTGTATGATCTTCAGAAATTCTAGAAATTTGTATTTCGGACAAATGGTTTATCAAGATCTTCCCGTAGCAGCCCCTTTCCCAAACAATTTGGTTCTTTAGCAACAGTTTTACTGTCGTAATCTGGATGGCAACAATTCTGCATGTGGTCTTAGGTCATTAGTTTAGAATCTGGTGGTGCTTGTGTTTAGTTTTATTCTTTAGTCTTTTTTTTCTTTACCTCTCTTAATTTTATTTTTACAACTTTTGTGATAATTTCAGGTGTACTTACATTGGTATGTTATCACACTTTGAGGATTTTTTCGGCTACGCTGTTTTGAATTTTCAGTATTAAATGCCTCATAACCACATGTAATTATTTTCTTAGCGTTAGCATATGATTCCAAGTTGTAATTAGTGCCTCAGTGTTAAAGTGTATCAACATGTCTATAAAACACAGCATATGGATATTTTGATGAAAGGAAATTGGGAGATACTGCTTTTATAAACCTGAAAGCTGCGGAGCAGATGTGGAAGGAATTACTGCAAAGAATCTCAACTGGCATATAAAACAGAAGCTGAAGTTTATTTTGTTTTTATTATAAAAGAAAGAACACTTTACTAAGGTTCTGTTGTATTTAAGGTTACACAAAATTAAGTTGTCCAGGACTAGCTGTGAAAATGTATGCACTGATGTGACACTTAATGGAACAAGGCAATTGTTTGGGTTTTTTTTGCTTTAAATATTTAGTACGAGAACTTTACACGTTGATTGTAAAATATGTATTTTTAGAATTTACAGTAAATTTTAATGATGTTTGCTTTTGGGGGAGAAGGCTATAATAGATATTTGCAAAGAGCAAAGTAGTGATTACCCTTTTTGCAGCCTGATTGTCTGGCCTACTTTCATGGAAAGTACTGGTCATATAGACTCAGTTCTGAATAACCATTAGGATTAACCACAAGTATTCCCATACTCTCACATTTTCAACACCTAATCAGCCAACCTGACTTTGTAGAAAACAGTACAATATTATTTACTTACCTTTTATAGGTTTCAGTAAAGCATTGAAGTGCCTACCAGGCTAAAACATGGGTGCTATTACAGTGCTGAAAGATTTTTCTCACTTTCTTTTCCTTTCCAATTAATTTGTTAGTGTAATGCCACATTAGAATTGCAGTGAAATACTATTCAGTGTGAATTACTATTCATGACCTTTCAGAATAATTTGGGCAGATAATAGACTTATTTCCTTTTCTTAAACCTACTGTTTGGAACAATACGTTCATTGTTTTTCATTCTATTGTTAGCACTTCTAAAAAGAAAGACGATGGGGCAAAACCACATGCATCTTTTATGTCCCTAAGTATCAAACAAATTATGTCGAATTTATGTATCAATCAAATGCTGCTGGTAGGATAACTCTATATTGCTATGACAAAGAGCATGTACACAAGCACAGTGACAGCAAAGGCAATATATTAACAGAACTACAAAGGAAGTTAATCTAAAAAGTGTATTGCTTTTAAATGTAAAATTACAGAATGTAGTCTGCCATCATTGATGGAAAAGATGGATCTTTCAACATATTAACTGTCAGATGCTTATTCTTGAGCACTTTTTTTTTTTATAGTATCAAATGTCAAAGTAGTGGGCAAAGCAAGACCTTTTGTTACATGTCCAGAATTCACATGCACTAGCAAATGCTAATCAAAGCTGGTGGGGGAAAAAAAAAATAAAAAAATTTGGTTACAAATTGGAATATCTGAATAGTCCAGTCATATGTTTCTTTATAAAATTGATTCCATTCTATTTTTGCCAGATTGAATAAACTAATAGTTTAAATACATGTTGGAATCAATAGCTTTTAATGAGAAAAACAAAGAACAGCATTACATTCTCATTGAAAAACTAAATTTGAAAAAGACACATGAGGGGCCATGCTCTTTTAAACACTGTGTTGTATAACTAAAATCCCCCTGGTTTCCTGAATGCTGTCTGAATTATGCTTTCTATTTGGAAGCCATCCATCTGCAATAGAAATGAGGGATCCCAAAATGCAAGAGTGATAAGGATGAAACTGCCTGTGACATGGGAGCGAGGCTTCTCCTAGCCCACATTAACTCCTCGTAAGATGTAGTTCACAAATTGCCCAACAAAGACTGAGTATTCATCTAGCCCTGTGAATGATGGTCTCACTTTCAACTCTCCTTTAAATTTAATCACCTACTACTCACCTTTTCAATTTACTTCTTTTTCCCTGTCTAAACATCATTTGGTGAACAGTTTATGTATAGAAATCTGTGTGTGTATTACCGCTTTTCCTAGGATATTAGTTCCCAAACCTAGTTATTAAAGATTTGTGTGCTGATTTTTGAGTCCTCTTATTCCATTTTCCAAAAGCAAGTGCATTTTTAGGAATCCTTCAGCCAACTAGTGGTATTACCAGGAGATGAAAGTGTGTTACATGTAAGGTCGTTCCTCAAAATTTGTAAGATGCCTTCTTGCAAGTACTTGCATAAGGTAGGAGAATATAATAAATATGAAAAAAACACATGATGAAGACATTCAGAGTATGTGAATTTGGAAATATGTTTTTACTAGACTGAACAGCAAAAGTTGCCAATTATTTTTTATTTAAACTCTACCCTAATTCATGAATGATAAATGAGTTATATAAACTTTTATATCTTTAGACTTAATTACATAAAATTTAACGTCCCAGCATTAGACTGTAAAAAGCTCTACCTAAATGTCTACCTTCAGGATGAGGGAAACTTTCAGTTGAATTGTGTATGCGAACGTTATACAAAACTTTGGTCTGTTCTGCAGCCTTTATACATTAGTAATTCCAGCAACTTGAGTTTTTATTGGAAAGCTTGAAGTAACTTAGATATGCTTGGGTTTTTCATAAGGTTTATAATGTCTCTTCTCAAGTAGTGTTGGAAGAATCAAGTAATACCCAGGTTAGTACTTTGAAACAGATGTTTCTGCAAAATGTACCTTTATTCTGATATTACTGATTTCAAGAAGGTTGTGTATTATATGCATGTAAAAATTTTGATGCTAAGATTGTATAGCATTGGGAAGTAGGATTTGCTTATTTCAAGCATTAAAATTTTTATTAAAGATTAATCTTAGTCTTGAGCTGATAATCTTTCATCTACAGGCATATCTTTTAAGAATATCTAGAGAAGCAGCAGAAAATAATACGACTGTGGGCATTAAACTTTGTGTGCATGTGCAATAAATTGATAACACATAAAATGGCCTTATTTGGCTATAGTAAGAATGCATACTTTCTGCAGCACAAAAGAAAGACAAATTATACTAATATCAAATAGAAGAATTAAGTCCTAAAAGAAGAGCAGCCTATTGGGAAAAGGCAACAAAATTCTTGGTAACTTTATGTGATTCCCTCCTTATATCTTCCATGTTTTTAATAATTAAATCTCTCGATGTGTATGCGTATTATATATCTCTGTAAAGGAAGAATTTTTACCAAATTTCACTGAAAAATTCTACAAGATTTTGAGTTAAAGGTTTTACATACGGGGTGCTTTGAATCATCCAAGATGAAATGAAGTATTTAGCATTAAGAAGAGCAAAAATAATAATATACTTTGTAACCACATGTTTTCTAGTGTTATTGCCCACTGTGTTGGCACCCCAAATTTTCAACTATTAAAAGAAAAATAAACAAATGTTTAAAATGCCTTATGGCTTTAACCATTCTGGTTGGTTACCTAAACAAATTCTTCTGTTGGTCCTTGAATTTGGTTAAATGTATACTATGGTGGGTTGCCAGTAAAGGAACTGAATGTTAAATTGATGCTGTAGACTGGTGGTTGTTTAGACATAGGCATTAAGGATGATACAGGTTCTATAATTTATTACATGAATAACTCATTGTCCTGGCTGCTTGTTTAAAGTGATGACAGAGCATGGGTAAGTCAGCTCATTTGTTGGTTTGTGGAGGAAGTGACTCCCTGAGTACAATAATAATTTGGTATTCAAACTAAAGGCAGAATTAGAACTGCCTTTTGGTAAAGCTTCCTTGAAAATGTCAGTCAGGGGAAATAAGCCTAGAAATAAAATACTGTTCAACAGGATTAATCAGGTGAACCTAAACAGTTAATGGGATTATACAAAGATAGGTACATATGATAAGCTTAGATAAATCAAGCTTTATTGTTTAGATGCTCAGGACAATATTCCATCCTGGTTGGACCATGTAATTTCATTCACGAAACAACACATTTTATCATTATAAGTGTATTAAAGATTTTACTGTGCATTTGAGGAACTTTCGTTCTGAGACTATACAAGGAAAGAAATCAAGCAGGCTTCTCAATACATTTCCATTATGGCTGTATAATTTGATTTGGAATGTCAGTGTTTATTACTTGCCACTTTAATAGCACTAATATTTATGTACTATTCTTGACCCCCAAATTCTCATAGATCAATCTATTAATAGAGAAGAATTTTCCATCTTCTGTTTTTTTAGGGAGAATTAGCAGAAAATTATGGCATAGTATAAATTTTATTCAATTTATAAACCTTATTCAATTACTAGTATTAATACTTTGATTTCCATTGTCCCTGAACTGTAATATGAAGTACACAAGAGTTATTCCTCCAGTGTTTCAAAGACTTGTATTCTAATATAGTCTCTAACTTTTAAAAAAACTGTCATGAAATAATGTTGTAGCAAAAATCAATACTAAAAATATAGCTAAGTTATATGATGGGAATACAGTTGAGGCATAAAAGGCCTTTAATTTGAGCTATATCAGCAGTTACTCCACTGAAATATGAAATTTGTCAGACTAAAACTTGTATAGCCAAAAAAGCGATAATGCAATTATTCCATATTTATAATTAATTATTCTTATCAGAAATGTTCTATCTTAGAGATCCTGGAAAATAATGTGAGGGTTTTTTTTTTACCTTTACTCCAAAACCTTTTGTATTTCTTCCAAAGACTAACTGGAAGATTACTAATGATTTGAAAGTTGAGCAGCTGATGTCAATTCCAAAATTCTAAATTAATTGTTTCAACTTATTAGTCTTTTTAAACAATTATTTTTTTTATCTAGTTTATTTTTTTATTCCTAATTGAAATGTTGGAAAGTGTTTGAGCATGTTCATTAGGCTTTCAGAATTGCCTCCGTGACTGCTGGTGTTTGTAACAGTCAGATGAGCAAAACAGACTTCGCATCATGTATAGTGACATTAAATCTTTAATATAGTTACAAAGCCCCTGGAACATTGATAGAATAGCAGACTTGTGAAGAAACCTTCAGTCCAGAGTTAAAAACAATTTCTGAAATTCAAGTAGTTTGTCTTCCATATGTTTATTATTTTGAATCAGTATAGAAATTGTACTGGTTTTGACTGTTTATCTAGCACTCACAAGAAAATAGTCTCAAAATCGAGCTTTTACTAAAATAATAGTTGTCTTAATTGAAACTGTCTTTCCGTAAAAACTCTTCTCATAGGGCAGAATCACCTTATGATTGAAATAGAATTGTGCTTTAGAGAGAGAGCTGAGCTGCCCTGGCAGAGCAGTCACTACTGTATGAGCTGTCCACGAGCTGTACTTGTGTAGAATGATAATTGGTTTAATGGAAGGGAGGATTTAATTGCAGATAAGGCCTATATGTTCCTTCACAAGAAAAATCACTATCCCTTAGTATATCCATGAAAATTTTGCTGTACTGAAACCAAAGTGCAGTAAGAAAACACTCTCGGTCCTTATTTTCATGTGTTTCTAATTTTCTTTTAGAATTTCTGTTTGCATGTGCACAAGCACGCATGCTTTTCTTTAGTCCTAGCTGAAGGGTGAATTTTGGAGCAAAGCCCAAGGAAAAACCTTTTGGCTATTTGTTTTAAAATGAAAAGCATATTTGAAGTGTTTTATGTAATTTGTTAAATTGTTTGCAAATATTGCTATAGAATACCATAATTAAAGACAAAATATTCCTTTATACACTATACTGCAGGGTTCAGGCAAGTGGTGTACAGTTCAGACAGCACAGAAAAAAAGCCAGGTATTCTTGAGTACTGATCCTACCACTGCAGCTACTTTTTCTTCCTGACGTTGGGAAAATCGCCCAAGTAAACTCACATTGCTTTAGTTTCCCCATCTGTATAATGTGAGTAATACTTACCATCTTGCAGGAATGTGTGGAATTTAATATTTATGCATCACTTTGAAGTTCATCTCTAAATCAATTTTGTAACCCAAACTCCAAAATACATGGTCGGTAGAAGACTGTTAGCTGGTAAGAGCTAAAAGACACATCAATATTTTCTGAAAGTCCTATATTTTTCTCCACGTATAAACATTGTATGTAGAATCCCAGATTAGTGAAACTTCATATCTGAATCTCCACCTTGAGCTTATATGTTGCAACTGAATCTAGCAATATGGGGAATCTGAGTTGGGTGTGTCATCTCTCTATATGGTCAAGCCTGATGGAGTAGGGATGGTGTGGTAACAGACCTTATGAAAATGTGGTGGACACTGATGTACAATGAGAGAGAAAACTGAAGCATTCTCAAAGCACTTTCTGCTTGGTCAAGAATGTTAAAAAGAAAACGTGACCCATGAGTCAAGTCCAGTGGAGCAAAACATAGTTTCTTCACCTGTATAGCACTGAGGTCAAGCAGCTCAACATTCACTTCTGCAAAACTCGGGCATGGGAGTCCCCCGTGGAGCAAGTGGAGTCCTGGATGCTGAGTGCCTGCAGACTTCTCCTACCTCAGGAACAAATTAGTTTTGAAAGATCAGTGACATCTGTTCAGGGGAGTTACTTCTGTTGTGTGTACAACCAGGAAGAGAGGTCCAAACCCAATGAATCTCACAGTAATGGAGGCAAATGGATTACCTGGGTAACTATTCCAGCAGGCAGCTTTCCAATGTGTCGCCAAGGAAATGAGGTTCTTCCCAAGGAAATCTGCTTGCAGCATCTCAGACAACCATGTGCTTCTGTTAGAATGGAAAGAAGATGGCTTGTCTCAACCATAAATGTATTATTGGGTTGCAAATTCATCTTCTCATGATCTGTGTATAACTTCTGACATGTTTATACAGAAGGAAATCACATAAAAAACATTAATTAGCAGCTTATTTTTGTTAGGTATTATTCCTTCATATTTAAATTTTTCTCAGTCTACAATGCTTTTCAGGGATGCAATTTTTGAACTATCAATTGCGTAAACACATTTTTAGGAAGAGGCCAGCTTTTTCAGCAGTCCTGCAGCTCTGTAATCTTGGTGATTTCTTCTTTCCTACAGTATTCAGAGAAGTGAATGTCATCCTGGAGGAAACGAGCATCTAATTATTTGTAGAGAGCACCTGTCACCATTGTAGCTGACTTAAAACTTTCACTTTGTTAGAATTTTTTAGATATCTTCCATTATCATATTATGGATATCATCCATTTGAAAATCTTACCATAGTTAAATAATCTTCCAGTGTCCTGGTGAAACATGGAAGTCTTCAGTTTACACGTGAGGACCTGGATCTCAGAAAGAGATCCTCAATGCAGCAAATTGCTTGAGCATTGAGTTATTGATCCCTGCTATCCTAAGTTGTCCCACTGATGTGTGCCTGAAGTTAGACAGATGCCTTAGTCTTTTGTCGAGTCAAGGATGTGGTGTTTTCTCCAAATTTTCCATTCTGTAAAATGCATCATTTTCCTTTCACTACAGGATACATTTTATTGTTGGAGTTTTGCAAGCTGAAAAAAGTAAAGCGTGAACACTTTGTGAAGGAAAACTTATATATATTTTCCACTGGAATAATGTGATAATAACTTTCCTGCTGTCTTTAAAACAACTGGAAAAGTAGAGAGAAACTGGAAAAAGCTTCCATGGAAAGGTTCCTGTTGCCTGTGTGTTTAGAGGATAATTCATTGTCACTGTTGTCGTGCTGAAAACCTATTGCATGATTTGTTATGAAGTAGTTACTATGCCTCTGACACTAACAAAATGTAAAGTACACTAAAGTATTATTAATTGAATGTATTTTGGGGTCAATATTCAGTACCCAACTATGTGGAAGTACTGAAAAATATACAGATCAGGCAGAACATGAATTGGAAAAGAAAAGATTGATTACTCAAATTTTACCTTGCAAACTATTGTGTTATTGCGTTGTTTTTGGATAGTACTATGTGCAGTGAATGAAATCCGGGCCACACTGGAGGCAAAGGAAGCATTAAATTTTCTGTAGGATGCAGGTTTTATCCAATATGTACAGTATTTAAGTATAGAATGATAAATATTATGAGTTAATTAACTGAATTAATTCAGATTGGCCATGACTCCTAAGCCAGAAATGATTTTGCTGTTACGCTGCTGAAAAGATCGAGGTGCTTTACTATATCGGATGTATTTTCTCTCACTATTCTAATCATCAGAATCTGTAGGCCGCTGAAAGAGAGTAGATAATAAATGTAAAGTCAGGAAGTAGAAAGTGAATTCATATAATACATATAACACCATATCTGATCTAATTTATTAAAAAATACCCAACCCAAAATATAAACTTTTTGAAAGTACGTAACTTCTGTAGACTTTCAGTAGGTAACTTCATTGACTTTTTGGATGTATTTGTTGAACTGGTAATTGACTTTGCTGTGATTACTATCTACAGGGCATCAGTAGTATCGTACTTGTATTATCGTCACAAGACAATTATTGCAATGAGGTGCAGGGTGCCTGCTGAGGTAACAGAGTAAAATACAGAGTAATAAATCTGACTGTCAAGCGCTGGGATTTGTTCTTCCCTTAGAAAATACTACGAGAAGTTCCTTACGCTGGAAGAGGATGAAGTAAATTAACTGTAAGTTTTACAGCCCTGTACCGGGACACAATCTCCACATACCTTAGGTACGAGAATCGGTGCCCTTCACATAAAAATGTCCTAAATAAACCCGTGTTATCTACGAGCAATTTTCGCCTGTTTAACGAAAAAGCTTTCTTTAAAATGAAAGTTTATGAGACTGTTTTTCTTCTTGTGTTGTACTCCGCATGGAAAAGATCGCATGCAAAGATGCACGAGTTCACCGAAGCCGGATTTTTCCGCAGCGCGGCTGGAAACAGCGCGGTATCCCCCCTCCCCGGGGCAGGCTCCCCGCTCTGGTCCCGGAGATAATGGCTGGCAGCGGCCGTGCGCTCCTCAATCGAGCCGTTGTTTCCAGGGCCGCAGCCCGCGCTCCGCTTCGTGCAGCGACAAGGCTGCTGCGGGGGGGTGTGGGGGGGGGGGGGGGGGGGGTGTGGGGGGGGTGTGTGGGTGTGGGGGGGTGTGGGGGTGTGGGCGGACGGACACACACCTTGTGCGCTGCTGCCGGGCGGGGGGCGCGGAGCGGCGCGCGGGGGCCGCGCCGACATTCCGATGCGGTGAGGCAGCCGCGGCCCGGCCCGCCCCCGCCCCGGCCGGCGCTCGGAGGGCGCGCGCGGCGATGGCGCTGGAGCGGTTCCCGCTGCCCGGGACGGCGCCGTTACTCAGCGGAGTGGAGGCGCGGGGCTGGGGAGCTTAGGCGACGCCGCCCGTTGGCGGGAGGTAGGAGAAGATCTTCCGCGGGTAACTCCAGCTGGCGGCTGCCCAGCGGGGTGTGTGCGTGCGGGGGGGGGCGGGGGGCGTGCGACCCGCGGCGGGACGGGACCCGACCCAGGGTGCACTCTCCGACTTCGGGGATCCCCTCCGCGGGCGCCGCCTGGTCTTTTATGAGCAGTCACACGCACACGGAGAGGGGGAAAACACGGGAGTTTGTAATTTAGGGGCACTGTTGCCGGCAGGGTTACCCGTCAAACTAGCACGACGTGGAGTAGTTCAGTTCAAACGCCGCCCGCGGACCTCGCGTCCCCCCCCCCTCCCCGAGGCGCCGGCAGACGCGGTGCCGCTGCGGGGTGCGCACCCACGGCGGCGCGGGACGAGCGCCTGGCCTGAGGCAGGGCCGCGTGCGCTGCTCCCCCCGCGCCCACCTCGCAGCGGTGCCTGCGCGAGCGCGGGGCTGCTGTGGGGCAGGACGAGGAGGAGCTGCCCGCCGCGGGTTCGTCCGCATCCCGCCGGTCTCGCCTGCGGAGGATGTCGCTGGCGACCCGGCCCGGGGGCAGGCGCCCGGCGGGAGGATCCCCTCTCTGCCCCCCGCCGCCGAGGAGAGGCGGTCCCCGGGGAACCCGCCGCGGCGGCCCCGCGCCCTCTCTCCGCGGCTGAGTCAGCCGGCGGCGCTGCTCCCGCCGTACCTCCCTCCCCCGGCCCGGCGGGGCGGTGCGCGGCCCGCTGCCCCCGCCCCCGGGGTAGGCGCCTCGGTCGCTCCGCCGCCTCGGGCAGCGGCGGCCGTGGAGCGCTGGCGAGGCGGGGGTGGCCCCGTCCCGCAGAGCGCTCCGCCGCCGAGGCCCCCGCCGCCGCAGGAGTTCACCGGCCGGCCCGAGGAGGAGGAGGAGAAGGAGGAGGAAGATGCCGGGTGGACGCTGAAAGGTGCGTCCCCTGCTCGCCCCCGCCCGCTTATCACGGGCTCCTTCCCCGGCTCCCGAGCGAGGCTGGCGCTTCCCCCGAGGGCTCCCTGGACTCGGTCCCGGTCCCGGTCGGGGGCTGCCCGCTGCAGCCGTGCCCGGGGGCGGGCGGGGGGTCTGCTCTCGGCCGTGTTCCGCAGCCCCGGACCGCCGGCGGGAGGACGCGGTGGGCCCCGGTGCCCGTGTCCTCCCCGCCTGAACTTTGGCTTTGGGGTTCCCCCCTTCCTCCGGGAGGGTTCAAGAAAATCCCAAATACAAAAGCAAATCGGGGTGGGTCGCCTTTATCTCACATGCTATAAATTGTCATAAATTCATCCTTTGCTTTCCCTGTTTGGTTTTTTTTTTTTACCTGTTGCAATTGTAGAAGTAGTTGTTTTTTTTTTTTGTTTTTTTTTTTTTTTTTTTTTACATTAAAGCCTGGCTAATTGTAATCTGACAAGAGCAGTGTGGCTCGCAGGAGATCTGGCGTGGGAAGGAGCCTCTGGTTGTAAGCAGTAGGGGTGATGTCGTTTCTCTCCCCCCACTTCCCCCAGTCGGTGGGTCTCAGCAAGCCCCTCTTGTGGGCTCGAAGCACTCTTTGCGGGTGCTGTGGGCGCTGGCACCCAGGCCCGGAGGACAAATGCATACCTTCCAGCTCCAGACTTCTCTTTGGCCCGCTTCGTGAAATGCAGTTGAGTTACAAAGACTCTAAGTCTGCGAACACTTAGTAAAGTAGTTTCACTGAAGTGTTTGTAGGATCAGGACCAAAGTGGCTGGGTGTGATGCTTATCGGTTCTACTGCACGCTCTTGGGATGCCACCAGCACAGGTGATATGGGAGAAGAGCCTATACAGGTGGCTGCGAACTAAGCTTCTGATAAAGGAAGTGTAAGGCCTGGGGTAGAGTGGTAGAGAAGTACATAAAAGATCAGCTGTACTTCAAGGGAGCAGTCAAACATTTCATGTTTCATAGTAAGGCACTTGTGTAAGGAGCAGAATTGCGCTTGCTGTTGCATTTATATGACAAAGGTTTGTTAAATATTTCAATGCTGTACGTTTTGTATATTTGAAAGGGGATCAGAGAACCTGCCAATTATGAAAAAGCCATTTAGCAATTACTGCAAAGCAGTGACCATTATGTAGTTTAGGAAGTCATGTGTTTCCAACTACAGATAGTCATCTTTGATCCATGGTATCTTATCCTGTGAAAAGTCAATGTCAAACAGCCGATGTTTGTGATCATTTTGAAAACAAAATGAAAAACACCTAAACAAATCTGGGGGCAATGAAACAAACGAGGTGAAACCAGAAACAGACGCAATGTTTTGTGTATTAGGAAATGCTTCAGAGAGAAATGCTCCGGTCATAAAAGAGCATGTCCAGTCTGTGCATAAATTTGCAAAGGATTACTAAAATCTTTCTTTCTTAGTCATCTAAATAGAATTTATTCATGCTCTATCACATTGAGGTATTAATCTAGTGTACTGTAATATGTTCATTCCTATTTTCACACATGGTAAGAAGTTTGTTATTAACACTTTGTGACTGCAGACCAGACAGTGCAGTTCTGGTCCTCTCAATTCATGTTGACTTAATGTGATGCATCTTAACCAATAAAAGTGTGGTGTTCCAGCGAGAGTTCCAACAATTTAATAAGGAAAACTTCAAGAAACATGAAAGCTCTACTGCAGAATAAAAAATTTCTGAAAACTCTATTTACTGGAAATCATAGAACAAGTTCATAAAAGAGATAATTCCAGATTTGGGAAATTTGTAAAATGAGAAAAAGAAATTCTCTATGTTTACATTATCCAAAAGAATGTTGTGAAACAACATGCGTACTATTTGCAAGTACCCATAGAAGAGGGCATTTCTTGCATCGAAGGGCTGTTTTATTTAAGAGAAATACAAATATTAAGATCCAGTGACTAGAACCTGCAGTGAAATCCAGTATAGAAGCAAATATTGGAAAGTGACAGTTTAACCGTTCATGAAGGATTGTGGTAGATTTATAATGGTTGGAAACATTTAGCTCAAGTTAGCAGCTCTTCTTTTTTGGAGAAAAGCAGCTGTAATTTAGCAATAGTTCTTGGATTTGAAACAAGAATTAGTTAAAGGAAGACTTGAGTTATAAAAGAGACAAAAACATTTAATCTATTATTTCATTAGAAGTCCATGATTTGCATAGAGATTTTTCATTAAACATTAAAACTAAGGTTTGGTGATCAGCTCCAAAATGATCAGCCCCAAATGATCAGCTTAATTTACCTGCATGTTTACAAAACTATTTCTTTAAGATTTTCTTATTTTAAAACACTAAAGACAGCCCTTTGGACCAAAGGTTGTCATTTTGTTGTTTGCTTGTACAGCACCTCCTGCAAAACGGATGTTGGTTCATGACTACGAGCCCTAAACTTTATCAATGACAATGACAGTGTTATTAGCAATAACTCACATCTTTTTTGTTTTATATACTTTTTGAAAAGACCAGTAACTGAAAGATTGGAACAAATCAGGCAGCTCTGGCATGGACAGGCTCGCTCTCACGCCTGTTGACAATGCGGCCATTGATGGTTTCATTTGAGTAATGGCTCTCATTTGATTATGCAGACATCAGGTTAACAGCTCTCTGTACCTTTAGTATGCAGTCTGATTAATTTTGAAGTAATACTTTTCATCATGGCTCTGTCTTAGAAAGCTATTAGCATGTGAAACCTGAAGTCCATGTTGTTCCTTATGTTAATTCTATCCCTTCTTCAGCCTTCTTAATCTCACTTAGAAGAGAGTTGTTGCACGTGTACTTGAGGGCCTACATGACTGAGTACATATTATGTGAGAGCAGTCCAGCTTACTCTGCATACTGCTTTATTTTTCTTGGCAAACCTATACGTATATCTGCTAGTGGGTGGGGTTTCCATAGACATGCTTCTGCCAGATATTGGTCATATTTCACTCTGATTTTTTTTTTGAGCAAAACGTCCATCTGCTGAAATGAGACTCACGTCTCAGAGATGAGGATAAAGTGGTGACAGTTTTTCTTTGTGTTTCCTATATTGGGAGCGCTCTACTCTTTTTCTTCTATTTTTGAGGCACAGAATTTTGATCTGGCTGGAAACAATGGAGTTAATTTGTAAATATGTCACTGTGGAATCAAAGTCTGGTCCTTCGTGGTTTCATACACTGTCATGCTGACATCTCTGTGCAAGACTTAATTAATGTCACTGATTTTAAACTAGGCCATCCACAATACACTCTTCTTAACTG